>NW_027648730.1:0-34845 GCF_051294905.1 Botryllus schlosseri | reverse complement strand
TATTGCGTGGGAACCACTAAAAGTTCTGTGAACATTCCCTGTGGAAATTATGATTTAAATGTTTCCAATGGTATGCTCTGTGCTTAATAACTTTAGGAAGCAAGTGCTCAGAAATCTCCAAGATGCTAAATAACATCGAGAAATGACTCAAGTTCGAATGTTTAAATGAAATTGACTGTAAAACAGTCCAAACCAAGTTTCAAAACAAGTTCATGTACTAGTGTTCATTTATTTGCTCAGAAGACGATGCATTTTCATGTCACAGGTTGCGTTTGTGTGTTGGTGGTGACTACGGCCACCCGCAATGTCCTTGGAATGGAATATACGATTACCAGAAATGTAACGAAGATCCGTGCTCTCCATCTTCACGTTCAACACCAGGTACTCAATAACACCATTACCATTAGGAATGCAATGTTTGAAACTGCATTCAAACTCAATCACTCGAGTACCTCAGCTATTCCCTTTACCAACTACTTCAACTTGAATACTATCGATGATTTTATTGTGTTATGTTAGATGATATGTTGAATGTAGTATGTTACTGTACCAGTGGAGTATTTGCAGTGAGAATTTCAGCATGTTGAGACAGCTACTCTCACGGTTGCTATACAGGTCGTGCTAGTAGATGGGGTCCGTGGGCTCAGTGGGGCGCATGCACCGCAACCTGCGATGGTGGTCAGAGGCAAAGGTATCGTTTGTGTGAGAAGATGAAAAATAACGCAAGGGTACTAGCGCACGATTGCGAGATTCCAGGGAATACAACGTCTTCTAAAGAAATAGTGCGGAAAGATTGTAACACTCAGGTAGGATGTGCTGTCGAGATGGTTTAGTTCAGTTTATTCTCAAATTTTTATCCAATCAATACACCACGAGATTGCGATACAATGGAAAAATAGGAAGGTACCGATGCGACTTGGGAATATTTTTTAAATCATGCACCATGACCAAAGCGGAGTAAAGAGGAGGCACGCACACCGTATGAAAAGTAATAGAAGATGACACAGAAACACAAAACAACAAAATGAGATGGCATGTGTCGCAAGGCGAGGTCAATATATCAGATCATGGTCCAGTAATCTCGAGCTCTGACAAGTATTTTTTCAATAAAGATCATGGTCCAGTAATCTCAAGCTGTGACTAGTATCCTATTTATTCAATAGGGCCTGCTTGCATTTCGATTTGAATGTTGACAAGCGCACCGACTGTCGGATAGCCGGCAAGATACTGTTCATCACTACGTGTCCAGCATAATTGACAAAGGACTGCTATCTTTGTGGCTGATTACGCATATATAGAACTCAGTGGAGTGACCATACTATATAGAGCAGGGGTGACCAACCTTTTTGGTCAAAGGGCCACATTGCATTGACGAACCCTCGCGCGGGCCACAAGCCGCGCCAAGCGCGAAATTTTTTCAAAATTCATAGATCAGTATTATTATTACTTGAGTATATTGCGGGTCTGCTGTATATTGCTGGGCTCAGTTTGCAAGAACTGGTGTATTCGGCGGTTTTGGACGACACTCTCTCATAATTGCAATTATAATTAGACTTAATCTGGTACATTAGGCGTTCTTTCATTTGCAGGAAGGGGTAACAATATTAAGTGCAAGAAATCGAGTTACAACATATTGCGGGAAGCGGGAAGAAAATTTTTACTTTCGATAAATCTACCGCAGAATAATCTGCTTTGTTGTAATGTATGAAGATCTACCAAAATTTGACTGGCCTATGGATCTGCCAATGCGTCGAAACTTTTTTTAGTCGTCACTTTCCAAGTGTTGCGGCCAGCAGAGCCAGACTAATCAAATGTTTGGTTAGCCATGCAAGTTCACAATCTGGGAAATCCATTTTTGGTAATATTACTAATTTCTAAAATTTACTCACGGGTCACTCAAAACCTTCTCGCGGGCCACGGGTTGGCCGGCCCTGATATAGAGAAACATACATAAGATGTGTTTTGTTCTGTTATATCAGGATGGTCCTGCAATTTTTCGGCCCACGAACTGTGCTCACAGCCAGACTTGTGCAAATTATAATCTAGTTATTTGACAATTAACTAACTACTGGTTTTTTGAGTAGTTCTAGTTTTAGTTGTGAATTTTAAAAAGAATTTAGTTGTAGAACAACTAGGAAACATGTGTTGTCGTTTGGCGTGTATCGTGATACCGGCGTTCTGTTGAGTGATGTTGCAGCCATTGTTAGCTCAGTGTCATCACTACTAACAGTGGCGTAGGCAGGATTTGGTTCTGAGGGTTAAACTCGAACCCCCATGAAATGCCGATTCCATCTCCAATCAACCATTTGTAATTCGTCGATTCATATTGAGAAACAGTCATTAAATGCGTTTGGACAGTGGTTCCCAACCTTTTTTATCTCGTGGACCCCTTTGATCGAAATTTGAACCAAAATCCCACCCCACTAGGAGAAATCAGCCCGATGATTAAAAAGGTCACCTGTTGACCGAATAAGATGGGCACTATGTAGTTTTATTTCAAGTAGGACCGTAACAACACTTTGTCGATCTCCAAATAACAATGGTCTTGGTCCCAATCAACACAACTTGAATTGACTTGTAAATAAGATAAATAATTTCACTAGATGCCTCGCTGTGATAGATTCGTCACGATGTTTGCCCGCGCAGGGGGCAATGGGGAATTCTTATGCAAAGGAGAGATTTCAAATAGCATTTAAACATAATTCCAGCAAAAAAAGAACGCTCATTCCGACAGTTACTACTTGACACGACACTGCTACTTCTGTTTGATTACTTTTTCAAACCTGCTAAAAAGGTCCACTCCCAATACACGAGATCCTCGTCAAAGGGAAATATCTACTTACCCCATCCAATAGCAACCTAACTAAGAGATCTATCGACTACTCGGAACCTATCATCTGGAATGCATTACCACCACATATCCGTGAATTGCCTTATAATAGATTCAAAAAAGACCTACTCGATCACCTCTTGTCGTTATACGAACACTGTTGCCCTACCTCTCTTGACTACTACTACTTGACAGTTCCATAAATCCGTTACAATTCTAAAGCAAAATCCCCCCCTAAAAATTACAGAATTCCGCCTGAGGTGGGAATCCTCCCCTGGTTGGGAACCACTGCTTTAGGATTACGTGATGCTTCCTAATGGTAAAATAAAAAGTAGAAGTTCCTGAACAGTCGGAAATTAGCACATGAGCTTAAGTCATCTATTGCCTCGATTGCTCGGATTTCCATGTCGGTGACGTCGTATTTAGTGATACGATTGTTTATATACGATGTTCTTCCCAATTCTCTACTAGTTGTTGACAATTACCATTGACAAGTGTCAGCGAAAATATTCAGAGTTTATTTCAATATGAGTACATTATTTGACTTCATGTAACAAAATCTATATTCTTTTTATTCAGGCTTGCGAGCCTGCAAGTATGAGCTGGCACCATTGGCTTCCATGGTCTGTCTGCACAGCCAGTTGCGGAAGAGGTATAAAAATGAGGTGAATACATCGGTGGTTTTCTGTTGCTTTTTGTGTTAAAACATGATTCTGTTTTCAGAAAAAGGTCATGCAAAACGGGTAAGGTGTGCAAAGGTTTCACACGAAACAGCGAAACATGCATCGCAGCGCCGTGCCCAACAGTTAATCCGGCCGGTGGAGTTAACCAAAGAAATAAGAGTCGCCGAAAGCCAACAATTGGTAAGACATTGCATGATGTCAAGTTGATATCAATTCCTTGCTTGTGGATAACCATGTCGCTGATGAAGAGGCATTGGTTTGGTCTTCATTTCATTCTTTTTTGCTAACTGCTACGATACTGTCGTTTTGACTTTGCAGTACAGTGTTAGGAATTCGCCTTGGAAGATCTTTTGAGAAAACCAGTCATGAACAGAATCGGCAGTTCTATTGTTTTCATCCGCTCAAGACAAAGCCAAAATATGAACACTTGGCAGGGTCGGAGTACGTCCAATTTTTCCGAAACGTGACCTGAATTGCAGACGTGTACAGATCAAGCATGGCCTCGGAGATTTTCGGCGAGACAGAATTGGGGAGAGGCGGTAGGAAGTCGCGAAGGCGGAGAAGGTCTCTTTGCAACTTTGGAAAGCTGTACTTGGGAGATTACAACGGTGATGGAAAGGAGGATGTACTTTGCTTTTCGAAACGAGGGAGAATGTGAGTTGTCTTCAAGGTTTCAATTAGTTTCGATTCCCATGTCCACCGTTAAAACAAAATTCAAGCTGGTTTTACATAACCAGGTTGTAACCAGGGTTGTAACCAAGTCACATGGCTCCGAGTCACAAGTCAATTTCACTTTTATTGTTTTGACTCGAGTCATTTTCAATTCACCATCGAGTCAAGTCCAAGTCATCGAGCAGAGGATCAAGTCCGAGTCATGGTAGCTTGTCTCGAGTCCGAGTCCAAGTCATGTCGATTGCTCAGTTTCCAGTTAAAGTCTTGTTAAACTCACTTTATATAACTATATTTGGTGATATCGAATGTTTCGCATTTAGAATATACTAATTTTCCTCACTTTTAGCAGTTTCTGGTTGCATTTTCAAGTACCAGTACCAATCAGACAAAATCCCAGTAGGACGGTTACTTCACAATTATTCGAAATTACAATGAAATGTCGGTCTTGGCCGTCTGAGTCTCGAGTCAGTGACTTGGTCCGAGTCATGCGCAATGACTCAAGTCCAAGTCGAGTCATCAGAAAATCGTGACTCGAGACGAGTCATGACTCGAGTCATTACAACCCTGGTTGTAACCAAGTCACAAGTCATTCTCACTTTTATGGTTTTGACTCGAGTCATTTTCAATTCAAGTCGGAGTCATAGTGTTGATGCTTGAGTCCGAGTCCAAGTCATTGTATTCACTGTTCAGTTTCGAGTACAGGTCTTGTTCAACTCACTTTTATACAACTCTGCGTGCGTGATATCAATCAAATGCCTCACATTTATAAGATACTAATTTCCTCTTGAATGTCTTTCCAAATTTCGGAGTTTATCACTGGAATAAGACTTGGTTGCTGCTCATTGAAAGTACAACACCACTAACGAATATCCCGTCTTCAGAAAAATATCACTCCAACCGAACGGCAAATCAGCGTCGCAAGATATCTGGCAAGGGGAGACAAGATTTTGTACTGGAGTTGACAATGTAATGTACACAGTCGACTTCAACTTTGACAGTGTGGACGAGCTATTCTGTTATCACAGCATTTCCCGGTGAGTTTTTAAATGTTCATCAAACCTACAGGTTTTGTAACAGGCTACTATCTTCTGCACAGGACATACACGGTGATGTATGCCGCGAACGGTATATTCGACGGAACAGGCGATGAAGTTCACGGCGATGTAGATGAGGAGTTTTGCAGGCTATTTGGAAGATTGAAGTATAGATCAAATGTTAACCGGTTTAGCAACCAAGTCACGATATGTAATGAATACACATAGTTGCAGTTCGTTTTATCAATGTTGCTTTTGTATTGCAGAGTGTGAATTTTGATGTGCAAATATATGAGTGTTTGAGACTTTGACCTATGTGTTCAGTTCCGTATTCGAGTTTATAATCCAACATAGATCAGGTAATGAAATATAAATCCATACTGAGCAGACTTGCCAAATATAAACAGAAGTCTTCGATATATGAAAGGTCTCTGCTGCTCATGTAATAAAAATTTTACAGACATAGATCTCAAGCATCATATTCCTTGCGAGAGGTAATTTTTCAAGTGGGGAACGACAGAATCCCTCACAACCGAAGGACTAACTACCACTGTTACTGTTAAGCAAGCTCCTTTGCAATAAGTTCTTGATTCTGAACCATAAAAGCTACATACATGACAAGCTGATGAACGATGGTGATCAGTATATTTTCTCATAATCCCATTTCACTGAATAGACGCGTATAAACATTTGCTGAAATATAATTTGCAAACCGTCCACAATAATGACTATTCATGAAATTCGAAGTGAGCATTTTCCAAAATTTCATGTAAATATGATATTGTCAGGTTACGGTTGAAACAGCCATTTATGGCCAATCCCATAGTGTAGGAAGAAATCACTGCATTCTATGGTCCATGGTGTGACAACTTGACTTACTTGAGGATTCATATATATTTATATACTTTCTATTTAGGCCTGTCACTGCCCTCTACAGTCTAATGGCATTGAAAACAGAAAAAACAAATAAGGCTACGTTCGTCATTGATAGTGGAAAAAAGTAGTTCTAACAATCGACATAGCTAGTCAGCAGTCAATAGACACAAACACCACAAGTGTCTCATTTATCTACACCTGTTTTGTTGATATGGAACCAGTAAACTAAGATCGTAACAATCTCATTGTAAAATCCGGTAACAATACAGCGTCTACATGTGCTAAGTATATAAAGGACTAACCACAACCAGTGGTTCTCGAACTTTGACGCACCTCCCCTTGAAGATCTTGAACTTGTGCAAAAGTTTTGTCGTCATGTATTATGTCAAAAATGTCCTCTAATTTACCAGACCACTACCTGACACATTGATCTTGCCACATTCCACCTATTTTTGTCGCCGGCCCTTATATATTATCTTTTACTTTTCATTCAGTGTGAACGTGCATGCCCCCTTTTTGCATCGCCTAGGCCAGGTGCGTGTCTGAATCGAATTGGGCATACCACTGACTGCTACTTCAACATTAACGACCTCTATTTAAATGGTATATTATATTCAAGAATGCATTATTTTTTGAAAGAAGCTTCATGCACCCCAGTTTGAGAACCACAGGACTAAACAATACGAGTTACACAAGTGCAAAAGAAAGGAAAAGAAAGTTGGAACATATCCTATCCTGCAGTGTCAGGCACACGCTTAGCGGTTTCTACGCTGTTTCTCTTTCACTCAGTAGCGCTGCTCTTCCACGACGTTTCGCGAGCGCATTTCCACATCGCGTTGAGCAGCCTCCACAGTCCGGTGTCTTTCGGTTTTTCGAGGCCCCTGTTGAGTCTCCGCTTCATTAACGAAACGAATTCCTTGTTGCTGAGAGTTCCGTTGCCGTCCTCGTCAAAAACCGTGAAAACCACATCGACCAAATGGTCCGAGAGCTCATCTTCGGCGACAGTACGTGCGACCTAAAGATTAAATATTCATTAATCAGTCACAGAAAGGAATGGTCATGAAGATACAGATAATGGCTTGCGGGCAAATCTATACCATAAACTTTTGAAATTAGGAAGAGGACCATTTTTACAAATAACAAAACTTCGAAATCAAACGAGAAAACAGGCAATTCGAGATTTTTTTACTGGAAATACTGTTGTGTTGAATAAAAACAAAGGTCCTTTTTCCAAATGGACCCTCTTACATGCAAATTTGTTCATCCTTGCTGTTGGAAGTTTTTCCATGTCCTTTATGCCCGTTTTGGTTGTGCCTGTACACTGCACAGTGTACAAATACCTAGCTGTCAAAGCTATATAGGAGAATGAATTGCCAAAAAGGGGGGCATTTAGGCATCCTCGGGGGACATTTTCGGTTTATTGAAAAAGGAGGACAAATCTTAAAGGAGGACGTATGCCTCACATATACGTAATCTATATTTTTTTACTGCCAAGTCTAACTTGGCGATTCAGAGAGCACTGTTTTCTTGTGAAATCTAAGCTGTGAACTTGCAGAGTGGCCCGCACCAGAAATGTTGTTACAGAAATCATCAACAGCATAACTATCTAGCATAACCATAAAAGTTCATGCGAATCCCATGAGTTTGTGTGACACATTCCGGAATAATGAAAAAAATTTTATAATTCAACACTAGAATGTCCATAGTGATGTGAAGTTAGCTGATGGTTTGAAGTATCACGGCAAAAATCTATTCCATTCTCAAAGTATGAAATGAATCTTGAATGATCACAAATTCACGGATTCCAGCAGCATTGAGCAAAATATGTAGCATTTAGCTACCACAATCTTTACTACTGGTTCATACCGACCTTATTGATCCCGTTGTGATGAATTAAATAAATTTAACCCAGTTCTGGCATCAGATAGTTGATACGATGCTCGCATCAGAATGGCAAACATAAGACGGGGAAATTAATGCTTCATTTGATAACATGAAATGCATGGGACTGGACTGCCCCAAATGGAATTTGGCCTTATTACAACATGCAAGATGGGTTGCCATTTTGTTGGCATCTTAGAAAGAGTTCAGCAACATCAAATAATAGTCAACAAAATTCCTTGAGAAATCTCAACATGACGTCAACAACAGATGGATAAGTCCATACCCATGAAATCCCTCGATAACGCATCAAGGGCCAATGGCCTCCATTTGGCTGGGTCGCCCAATGTATAAATCTCATGAAATTCTGAGTCATGATTTCAAATGAGTAAGAAAACACATTCCATGTTAGCATACTCGATTGGCTTACCTCAGGGACCGTGGTTCTTACAGAGATGAAAGTCTTTTAGAAACAAGCACAAAATGAATGTAAAACCATTGTATATCGTATCATTGTATATCGTACATGACAATACCATAATTACAGGATTGATTCGTTACAAAATAGTCCAACCAAATTCATATTACAGAAGAAAAGGAAATCTACTCTGAAATGCTTCCAGAATATCGCTAGTATAATAAAACCATGTGCCGTTAACAGTCACACACAAGTAGTAAATGAGTGTTTCGAAGACAAGATGATAAAACGGCAAAAGCCTTTTACACGTTACAAATCTGACGAGTTACAAATCTGACGAGTTTTTGGCAGACTCCAACTTCGCAAATTAGTTTTATCACTTTTTTTTCCGAGGCCTGTGGCAAAAATATGTGTTCAAGCCAATCTTACGCTATTCTTAGATCTTCCATCTTGAAAGAACAACTGTGGATGTGGGCGGATAATTCTTTATCAAGCAGAAATCTCACCTGTTTCATCGACTCCTTATCGATATCTGCGCCGACTGCGTGGTAAAAATCAAAGGCGATATCGATGTCGTGAATGTGCTTCAAAAACAAGAAGAAAGATTGCATGTCCTTGAACGAAATTCCTTCTCCGTCGGCAAATTCTTTCCGCACTCTCTGTAACAAATTAACAACATTCCCAGGATTTCTGACGAAATCCGATTATAAATACAGGCAAAAGTGACACAAATATCGTGTATACGAGATAGCGTAATGGAGAAGTGTCTGGCTTCTTGATCGGTAGGTCGTGGGTTCGATCCCCGGCTGGGTCAAACCAGACACCTGATTAGTAACACTGGTATCCATGGCTGCCCCGCTTGGCGCTCAGCATTACCGTGATAGCAAGGAGGGGTGGTGCAAGACTTAGAAATCTTTACAAGGCTGTGTCTGCTCCTTCCACATCCAGCAGCATATGTTTATCATGCACTCATGGTACGCATCTGCACAGATCGTGTATATGTGTATCAGGAGTCGGTGCATATGCCGCAAAAACACCCAGGACAAAAATATACTACGTCCTATTTCTTATCCGGATTTTTATAGGTCATTAGTTCTAGTTGAGCATTTGAGCAGTAGTTTGGACAAGTCCGGAAGTTCGATGAGGATCTGCAAGTGCAGTGACTGTGCTAATTGGTCTTCAAAGAGCTTCTTGGAGGTACAGAACTTCAATATTCAATTGAATATTATATTCATATTGAAATTAATCCAAATATTTTCGGCAGAAACTCATCAGGGGTAATCCTCAGCAAGTATCAAGTAGAGAATGATAAAGAACATTTTATATCAACAATAGTATCAAAAAATATGACTTCACAAGCATGAAATGAGATCTAAAATAAGAGAGCGTTCAATGTACTATTTTCAGATGGTACACAAACTCCTTTTGTAGCCAAAGCTTAGTCTTTACGCTTAGGTCAGCTGCAACAAAAATAATACTGGATAATTCTAATCAGATTTGCTTAGCAGCTTACCATCATTACCAAACCTGCATTGTGTGACGTCATTACCATTAGGACCGAGCAGTGGAATAGGCTGGAAGATGAGGTCATTCCAAGATTCAACCACGAATTAAAGATTTATTTGCAAGGAAGCAGTGCCCATAATCTTACTGATGTGTTCTATACATATATTATCAATATGTCCGCATAAAACGTGTTGCGTAAAGTCTTACTATAAAGACTGGAGTCAGAGGAAAATACCATTACTGGAGGGTGGTGACATAGCCCTGCTTTAAACAAAACTTTGTCAGATTTATTCAAGTATAATTGAGGAAGTCGCTCAGCATAAATTCAAACATACAGGACATCCTTGTCAATGGTTGTTTTTGATTTCACAGACATTCCCACAGACGAGGCAGGCAAAGAGGAAACAAAAAGATGGAGTCACACCATTCTATTTCTCAATATATAAATATATATATATCGCCAATGCAAAACCGAATTTACATACGTTAACATTTGAACTAGTGTGATGTTAATGGAAAATTTACAAATATTATCGCTACAAGTCTATAAACTCAGTACACAAGACTCCACAAATATTGATCTCCGGACAGCCTCAAACCTACTGTTTCCATCAATCAGGAATGAACTGAATAATATTTGGACGTGCATGTAAAATATTATTAATGCATCACAAGTGACATATGCCAAACTCTCAAAGGAACCCTCCGTGAGCCTCCGGGGAACGCTACTTTACCAGGGCGCAATTTTATTAACGGTCAATGAATTTCACCTCACACGAGCCACGCGTCAATTCTCCACAACCAATCAATACTAATCAATACTACTCAACGACGAGATTTGGATATAGGCCCGCATACCTTCACCATAACCTTTCGTTTTTTGACGTCCAACCCGGAATAGGTGAGGAGCAGCTTAGCGAAAGAAGCTTCGGATATATTGCCTTTCTCGTTTGGGTCAAACTTGTTGAATTCCAGTCGTAAAATGTCTTCCTGAATTAAAAGGCATTGGAGATGTTGGAGCAAGCGTACTCCAGATCACTTGATATAAAAGCACTTTGTTTTAGCCAGAGGTGATCAAAGACTCAAGGTAGTCACCGCTGGTAGTCGAGTGAAGTAGAATTTTATCCATAAATTTCTACTCAATAAAATAAAAGGGGTAATTTACTGACCACCTCCCGTTTTATCACAAGTTCTACATGCGACACAAACTCAAGATTGAAATCACTAAAGAGCCCAAAACTAGAACAAGTCGCATCAATTTTTGTTGATTAGGATCCATCACAGTTGACAGTGACAGCACCGGGAAAACAGCTCGCATAAGCAGCATTTTGTTAGGATGCGACACCAATGTCACATTATGAGTAATTCAGTGATTCAGTATAAATACATATGAATCACCAATTCCTGTTACAAGCAGCAAGGGGAATATTGAGGATACACAATATAGGAAGTGGTACAATATAGGAAGTAGTGACATCTTTGTCTGTGATTTACCCAGACTTGGTCCTAGCACAATACTATTTTTTTGCCCACCTGCACTAATACCTCATACCTCAAGTCGTTGTTTATAGATTACTTGCGGTTCTACTTCCAGTTTTTTAGGCTAACTACTAACATTTTACACATTGGATTTTGAAAAGTATAAAGTGGTTTTGTGAAGAATTTGTGTCGCTATTATGAGTGAAATTGTCATAATTATTACAAGAGCTTCTGTGAGGTACATAACTTCAACACCGTATACAATTGTATAGTATATTCATATTGGAATGAACCTAAATATTTTGGGCAATCGTCAGCAACTAGCAGAGAATTGGAAAGAACATTGTAGACGATTGATCCGATTTTTGGTGTAAAATGTTCTTCTCAATTCTCTACTAGTTACTGACGAGTGCCAAAAATACTCAGGAGCAAGGCAGTCACATCTACAAAAATTGCTACGAGCCCATTACTTTGTTTCGGATCAATCAACATAAAATGGCATCTAACCTGCAACTTCATTTGAAATTCAATAAACCTCGTTGCGGTGAGCTTGGTGCTTTCCGGCGTAGGCCCGAACAAATACGACGTGATCGCCGAGTTTGTTCCCTTCATCGATTTTACCACGTTCCCTGAAAAATGATTATAACATATATTTGACTCTTTGTGCGGCGAGACATTCGCATTAGTCAGTCACATCTTGTTCCTGACTGGTTGGATATTGGCAAAAGTTGATCCATAAATAGGTCGTGTTTAATTGAAAAATATATTCATATTGATATGAACCTGAATATTTTCGGCTTACACATTAATCAGCTGTTTATAATTTCGGTCAATAAATTTTTATAATTTGGTAGAAGTGTCCCTTCCTAGAATTACCAGAATACCAGAATTATCTCTTTGTCCAAGTCTGGTTTGTATGCTACATTTGATTGAACCTTTCATGAAAAATAGATCAGGCCAAGCAAGACTTTCAACGTTAACCAATAGTTAGGTAGTCACCGCTTCACAAAATGGGACAGGATAGCCTATATGAGACATTGCTAGTACATACTACATATTGAATACATCTTTCTAATTGTGATAGCTTGAATGGAAAATTTACAAGACTAGCATTGAAAGGCACGTGGTGAGCTTCCAACCACTCAAGAAACATCACAGAGCTTTCAAAGGGAGCATGTCTTATCAAAGTAACAGTACCACAAGTTGTTCCAGCTTTGGTAGCTTACCGCAAATGATTCTTAACTGCAAGATAGGGGATACTAGAATGGTTGAAGCATCTCCATCAGTATACCCGGGTGTCGGAGTGTACCTGTATTTTTATGGTCTCTATGCCGCATCCCGACAGACGTTTGCGATCTGGCGCTGTTGGTGACTTGTTGAAATTCGCTGACGTCGACCTCGCCATCTCCGTTCAGGTCAAACATACGGAAAGCGATCTCAAAGTTTCTCGAAGGGGTGGACAACACCTGCAATAACCGTCCGATAAGATCCATTCAAGTTTGGGAAAACACATGTTCCTCATTAACAAATAGTAGTATAGGGTCATATCACGATAAAACAAATCACTCTGCTAGCTGCGAAATGATCTGTATTCACTTTACTGCATATAACGCAAATAACACGTCTGAGTTAGCCTATCTATCGAAATCCGGCACATAACCCAGCGGCTAAGAGGGGATAGGCTACTGACAAAAAATAGTATTCTCTATGAATGGGGCAGGGCACAATGATTTATGATATGTGGAAGCCTTTTACCACAATTGGTGGTATTAGAGCATCAGAATGTGTAGAGCATAACTACAAACATTAGCGGAAATGACATTTCTAAGAAGTCATCATCAACCTACGGCATTCTCATGAGTGAAATGAAATAGGTAGGTATTGTCAAAAATACCAATTTATCATTATGTGGTGCATTGCTTTGCCACTCACCGAGAGCAGTTCTAGTACGGTACGTTAACTAGAATATAATTCACAATTTGTCCGTTGTTGCCATTATTTCTACAACTTCACACATCATTACACTTACTCTTCAAAGTCAATACGCCAGATATCCGTTGCAATTACAGTATGTGGAAAATGAAGACACGCTAGGCAAAGCAAGCTAACTTGCATACACCCAATGGATAGGTGACAGGTTTCAGTAATTACATCCTTGTGTTTCTATAGCCCAGTCACAAAGCTGAAAAATTGATTTGAATTGCAGAATAGATTCCGAGTTGAAAGATTAGCAAACTGATGTAATTGCAGATGAGAAGTGGCATAATTGACTGTTAGATAGTTGCGATTGCAAGCTTGAGTGTTACAGTAGTGTTTGAATTATGTGAAGTACAAATTGTAATGAACCATCACAAATGAAATAAGACATTACCGACTATGACAGTCTAACTAAACCATTTGAAAAAAGACATGCAAGGTTACCGTGAGCAGAAATATATAATCGCTGAAATTTATCAGTCCTTTTTCACCGAGCGCATGAAAAATGCTGTCATCCGGTAGCTCAAACGAAGATTTGAATTTCATTTTTGATAGAGATTCAGCTCTGATAACCTGCGGCGAAACAACATTTTGAAGACACATGCTTCATGCACAAAAGAAAATAACTTTTCATAACAGAATGGTGGAAATAAACATCTTACGAGCTTTAATCACCAGTCAAGGCCACATAGCTAATAGATTAATATGACCAATTGAAACAGGAGTTGAATTTGATACCCAGCCAGATGGAAATATCATATAAAATGTGTTATCCTTGGATATATCGTTGCTGTGCAATCAAAATAGCTCAAGTAAATGTTTCACATTTTGACAAAAAAAAGTTTTTTTTGAATTTTCATTTTTTTGGTCACGGTTATCTTAGTCACATTGTTTAAAAGTTAACCACTGGCAAAGATATGGCCGACAGTAAGTGCAAAGAAAACTACAAAAAATTAGTTCTCCCAAAATGTGTAAAACGGACATGAAAGCATTGAGACTGAGGGTAAATTATCAGGGACAAGCTGCTCAAAATATAAACCATGGAAGTAGGCTATGAATGACCTGATCAGTGTATAAATATAAATAAGGTAGCCCGCCGTAAAGAGTTCGGTTTTAAATGGAAATATGATCAAATGATGAAACGGCCGATTCCCGTAGCCCAAGTGATTCCAAGCACTGTCATAATCAATCTAGATCTCAATATTTCTAGATAAAAGAGAATGTATAGGCTATGCCTGATAATACCTTGAATTGATCGAGGCCGAGATTGTCCGGTTGTTTTTCTCCAGGGGTGATAGAACGTAGAAAGTCATCGGGCGTCATAAATATTTCCGAGTCCCCGTTCTCAAACAAAACCTTGTACGTGGCAAAGTATCTGAAGATTTTGTCCGGCGTCGAATATGCTCGAATTCTGTTCTCGTACTCTATGAATTTACGATCCTAAAAGAACGAGCAAACAGCATGATATCGCATTACTGTCCACACATTTTGCATTATTAATCAGAAAAATATCTAAACAATAACACAGAATAATATTATGTAGGCTACATCATCCTCCTCCTTTAAGGCATTCTATGTCAGTTGGTCCAGGCCATGTAATCCACAATCTCGGATTTTCATGATAATTGGTTTGTTCACAAAATTTTTTTCTGATTGAGAAACCGAATTTTATCAAAATTGGTCAACTAGAGCTGAAGATACGAATGGTCAAAATTGCTATTCTCTATAAAGCAAAATGAATGTCAAAAATTTATACGTAATATAACTTTCCATAAAAGCAAGTTAATGCAAATTTCTAGCATTATTCTCCTGAATTCAACCACCATTTTAACTTTATTTTAAAATGGAAGATAAATTGCATATTATATACCTTGAAACCAACTCTTTTTCGGCTAACTTCGGCAGAATTAACGCCATCGCTTGTTGCCTCATGATCTTCTACAAGTTGCAGTTCCTCACATATCGCTACAGCCTTCGAACCAATTGGATGTTTTCTTTCCGAAAGCTTGTAACTGTCGTTTTGGGTAAGAGATTTTGAAGGTTGTGGAAATAGATTCGATTTCCATTTCCTTGCAAACAAGTAGCCAGCGAATCCTGCGCCGGCAGTACCCAAAAGAATGACGACCTTTGCACTTCTGTTTGAAGACGAGCCTCGACTTGTGGAATCAATTTCCCTGACACTCGATCTCATGAACCGCTGCAGAAGTTTTTGGAAAGACATAGTAATTTCCCTCAAAAAATTGAGGGAAACGAAGTGCTACAGTATTTTAAGCTCTCTACAAAGTATAAATGAAATGATTCTATAAAAAGTGATATGAATATGATGATGGAATGTAGCGGTATATTCTTTGTCATTGTCGCAATATTAAAATGATGTACCACAAGTAACTTATTCAAAGTGATAAGTACATTCACAGCAATTTATTACGCTATATCATGGCGGCAGTATTTCTAGGTTAACTATTCTATAGGTGCAAATCAGGTTTAATGAATATCCATTAAAACTCGCTCGTTCGACGTTACGGTATACAATTAGCTATATTAGCCAATTGAAGATAAATGAAGCAGCTTGCTGCTCCATGAAGCTGTTGTGTCTGTTCGTTCTTTCCAGTTGGTTAAATACTTACCATATCCCCTTAAACTCGTTAAAGTCTGGAACCTTGAACGTGCACAATGCACGCCCTGCACACAACTGACGCCAGAATATCTTACGGTAAATTAGTTGCGAGTCTGCACCGTACAGCGCAGTGAGTGCCATATATAGCTAGTATGATAGTACAAAATATGTTTTGCTTTACATCAATTGACCATTGAACAGCTTCGGGCTTCGGTAGTTGTTACGCTTACGCTTTGCCTATGTTCGTTCTGTTTATAATCCAAATTAAACTCCGTCATGGATTTGCCTCTCTCTCTCTCTCTCTCTCTCTCTTCATTTCTGTACGGATGAGTGAACGATAATAGACGATCATAGATGTCTAAACCACTTCTATTGATGCAATAACATCAAATAGTCCCAAACGAAAATGTAGATTTACGAGGCTCAATTTTTGGCCAGTTGTTTGAAAAACTAGCTCCGATTCCGATGTATTTCATAACATGATTTTCTGCAATTAGCTGAATTTCCATAATTTAACAGCAACCCTTTATGGCGCGCGGCCCCGCGTTTACCTTCACCTATCGAAGGCGACGTCACGTTCCCTCCAGGGTCCGCAACAGAGAGTCAGCAAATTCGTCGGCCTGACCTTCATTCTTTTAATAGATAAAGCATTAGCATATTTCAAATGAATCAATCAGTTCTTGACAGTAGTCGGTTAAAAGCGCGCACCATCTGACGACGGTCTTTTACAGTACTATACAAGGTTGCAAAAAGGGCTGCGCACAATCAGCCCCAATGATTATGATTGGTGATAGGCGGAGTCGAGAGAATTAGTGGACCGAACCGCCATACCAGACATTATATAACTATTACCACGTTGTTGGAGATTTGACACATTCAAGTCGAAATACAAGCAATTTCTACTAAATAAATACTAGTCCGTCCTCAAGATTACCGGACCACGACTTTCGCCATCCGTGACATGCCACCCCATTTTTGTCGCTTGCTTTTTTCTATTATACTATGTTCCTTTACTTTTCAGTGCGCGTGCATGCCTCCTCTTTACTTCGCCTAGGCGAGGGGTTCTCAAAGGGCGGCCCACGACCCACTGGTGGGCCACAAGAGCATTTGAGGTGGGCCACAGAGCTATTTGGAAAATTTTAGAAATATTGTAAGTTTAGTAATATTTGTTGTGTTAATCGCTAATTCGTTGATTATACGTAGGCTACATAAAGCTTTTCATCCGACTCTGATGAGACGTAGTAGTAGCCTACGTATAAAGTCAGCATTTCAAGTCGAAAATGGGAGGCAGAAACGGCGGCTTTTTCCACTGGCTATGACTACCTATGGCTAACAGCAACTAAAATAATTTCACGTGTATAATACCGGGAATGTAATGCTGAAGTAACCAAGTGTTCCGGCAGGGTCATAATGTCGTATGCCGTGTAAAGGGGTGCGTGCAATAAAATCGGAATAAGTGTAATTGATGTATGGATTTACTGTAGCCTACTTCGGCAGGTCGTATCATTGTAAGTTAAAAATGGCAATAATTGCAAATTATTAGCAACTTCTGGTGAAGGTATACTGCACCACCGCAGCGAATAGTAATGGATTGAGGATTCAGCGGAGCTCATTAATATTTGAAGTCTTTTTAAAATGTCATACCTGAAAATCAATGTAGGCTACAAAGTGTGTAAGAGTCACGTGAATTAATAGTATCACTGAATTGAATATTCTGACATCGCAACTTCAGTTGGTTCAGTACGTGACATTGTACATTATACAGCATGCATAGGAAATCTTTCTCTACTCCTCTGTAGTACCCCATTCACCAATGAAATGTTGGAAGCTGGCCCAAATGATTATACTATTCCCCTCAATAGTGGAACTAAAATCCCAATCACACAGTGTATGCGGGAATTCGATCATTGTGTTTCGCGAAGCGAATGGAGTAGCGTACGATCATAAAATATTCAAAAGCTTTAGTATATGATCTACCAGAACCGTAACTGCCGCACCCAAAGCCCCAATTGGGGGAGCTGGAAGGGGCCCAGCAAGATTATTTCGTTGGTCGTTTGTTAGAAGATATTCCTTCAACTTGAAAATTTTCCACTTCATGCCACGTGATGTTTACATTTTAATTTCATCGGTAAATTATAGGAGAAAAATGCGCATATTTTAGAGGAATAGACATATCGGTTACCACGCATTGAACAGGATTATTACTCCAAGATAAGAGGTGGGCCACAGCACATTTTCATACCAGAAAATGGGCCACGGCCAAGAATGGGCTGAGAACCCCTGGCCTATAGGCCAAGGTGGGTGTGTGATTCCAAAGACTACTCCAAATCGTTTCGACACCTTCTATCTTTTCATTCTATCGCAATTTTTGTGGTGTATTGAACTGATAAAATTGATAATAAACCGAACAGAAGAACAGCGACACATATCATAGCTGAAATCGATGATTCTAAGCATACTGACAGACCCAGCATATAATAGTATTTAAAAGAGCTGAAGCCAGAGCATGGATATCGTCGATGAGTTTCGCGCATCTGGTGCTGGTGTAATTTCTTGACAAAGGATAGTGCCGGAGTGGGAGCAATTGGGACATTCATGCCTGCTTCAAATCCCTAGTTTCTATGGACTTTATAATAGGCTTACCATACGTCCTCTTTTAAGAGGATTTGTCCTCTTTTTTGACTTTTTTGAAAGTGTCCTGGGAGGACGCCCTTTTGTCCTCTTTTTTGAGATTTTGTCATCTTTTTTGAAAATTTAGGTCAGATTTAGAAGAAATTGCGAGTGATATGCCGCAAATTAGCGCAGAAGTGAAGCTCCGGCGGGTATTTCGGAGGAAAAAACAGTGATTTTAGCTCTGAGCGAAAAGAAGACCTTTATTTTTATATTTTTTTTAGTCATCCAACTGACAATGTGGAGACAAAAACGTTATTTTGAGCTCTGAGCGGAAGTGATGACCTTTTTTTTTTTTTTTAGTCAACCCATCACGAACTGGGAAAATTTACCGATTTTTGAGAATTCTTCTCCAGTTTTGCATGTCTGAAATTTCTGAAAAAGTGTCCTCTTTTTACATTTCCAAAATATGGTAAGACTACTTTATAAGACAACCGTCAGGTTATATTTTCATCTGAACACGGCACAAACAATATACAACGCGATGTAATGAACAAACAGGAAGATGCCGAACGACCATGCAGTTGCGGTTGCAGATGCGGTCTCTTAAACTGGCATCAACCTCGGCGTGTTGCCCCTTCCCCGATGTCAAAATTATTTCTTAGATGTTTGTCTCTATTCCGAAGCTCTCTCACCCGGTCTTTTTCTGTTTTTTTTTTGTGAGTCTCCGTAATAACAGCGACGCAGGGGTAGCGGAGCCCAGAATAACCTACGTCGCGGAATGACACCCAGAGCGCCCGGGCGACGGGCGCTTATCGTCACCACTACGCTATCTCTCCCGGTTTCTGTTACGATGCCGAAATATAGGCGACGCAGAGAGGTTACCTAGTTGGGCTACCAATAGCCTACTTCAAAATGTGCTACAGCCTATACTCGAATCACAGTCTTTACTTCCAAAGGCGGTTGATTACCCAACTGCGTCATTTCACCGAAATTTGTTACCGCGAACGTACGTATTTGTAGATATTCTTCAAAATATACTACAATACTGCGATGAATTGGAAATAAAAGAGTCGAGTCGATATTTCGAAGCGTATCAATATTATCACCCCTATTATCACGATATAGTCTATTGTCAATGTACGTCGATAATTATTATTATTATGGGTGAAGGGCAAATTTTCCAACCTGGTTGGCGACGCGAGCCTCAGTATTGCAATAATATGGAAACAATAATATGTTATTCCCTCCAGAAAATGTTCTACGATAATGCGTGATAGCACACTGTTTTGCTCTTTAAGTCGCGCCATAGACATATCTATATAGTTATTGGAATAAATGCGTAGCCTACATAAAAATCGAAAATATCAGATAATATATATATCGTCGTTGGGTTGGATAAATCAGGGGTAGGGCCTACCCGGGAGAATTTTCGGGGATACGCAAGCAACGTCATTTTTCTTACACTGGTAAAATTTTCTGCAACAGGGACTTTGAGAATCATGTGGAAATCGAGAACTAAGGTTAAGATCAGTGGTTCCGAAACTTATTTGGCTTGTAGCAAACTAGAAATAACTCGCGGCACACGTATAAGAAAGTTGCATTTTGAATAAAATGCATGTGGTAATGCGATGGCTATGCTTATTCATACGAAGATATATACGACTTATACGAGGTTGCAATGTTAACACAAACATACCCGCAATTAGGGCTACATTAAAAAAACGGTGTTTTAAAACACTTTTTTTAAAACATGTTTTCAACAGTGTTTTAAACAAAGGCCTTTTAAAAAAATATGCCATTATTGTGTAAATACTTTCCAAAAAACATGTTGTAATCCGCCTACGGACAATTAGGCTACCAACCGATATAGCCGAAGTATATACATCGATATGGGATATTTGGAACCCTCAAAATAGTTGGTTCACCATTAATAGTACAGATATTTCGTCCAAGGAGCTATATTTACCCTATATTTTCGATTGTCAATGCCAATCCACTATGACGTCACAATTGGACATTCGTGACGTCATGGCTTAAAAAAATTTATTATAATTTATTATAAAACCTGTTTTAAATTAGGGCCTTGTTTTAAATTGATTTTTGTTTTAAATGCAACCCTACCCGCAATTCGTCGTCATGCAATTCCAAGCAGTCTATCTCAGGTAGAGTTTTTTTTTATTCCAGTCAAAACAATAAAGCAAGTTCACATAGTCATGAAGATGCAAATGGAAAAAACATCCAGATTGCTTTTTAAGATATCATGGTATAGGATTTGGAAGGAGACAGCAAAAACTCACCCGCTTTTGTGAAAAATGCGGTTTAAAAAGCGGACGTTTCGTAAATCAATAAGCTGTTCTTCTTCAGAAAGATTGCTTGATTTGCCGTTTCGAAATGGACTATGAATATATAGTGACTACCCACGTAAAGTTGTGAACAACAAGTCTTGAGAAGTAATACTGCAGCGCCCGATTAATTCCGGACAGTGTGCTCACATTTTCTGGAGTTATGAGTTGATTCATTAGGGGCGTGATTCAAATTAAAGACTTTCTTCTACATATAGCAGCCCGATTATCACGAGACAATTATCCAGCTCATCGGCAATGGCGTGATTGGTTCCGTTGTATATTGGCTACGTGTGCTTATTTATCAGCTATAAAGCAATTTGAGCGCTTTCAAAAGTCCCATATGCTAGCCTATACATATGCCTCTTTTGAAAAATTTTTGAAACAATTTTCAAAAAGATTCGCGGCTCACCAGAGAATCTGTGGCGGCACACTAATGTGCCGCACCACACAGTCTGGGATTCATTGCATGTCATCAAATCCCGCGCTTGTATGCTCATACCGCCATAATTTTACATTGCATTTTACATTGTACGCCCTATACAGCCACCGGGCCCATAAAAACCCTGAATATTACTGTCTTTATCATTGATCTCACATAGACTTATCTCAGCTATGACAAGAATAGCCCAACGATTTGACCGATATTGCGATATTGATAAATAAGATCCGAATTAAGTGTGCCAAATTAGTAGTAGGGTTGGATCAAATTGGTACGCACCAATCATGCGTGTCGAGTCCGCCCCTGAGGCTATTTACGTTCATCCTGAAATTTCGCCACGTTGTCCTAGGGATTTGAACTAAGTATTGCGTACACTTGACATACTAAGCTGTTTTGCGACATTCCTCGAAAACTATGATGTCTATACGTTAGATCAGTGGTTCTCAACCGCCGGTCCGCTTTTTAAACTTGATTTTATGTGTACAAGTTACGGTTTCTGCAGTTTCCACATTTTACGACTTATGATTGCCGCGTCAAAACTTACATTGGCACTTTACTCAGTCTCCTTGAAATAGCATTGTATAGTGTACGAGTTCATTTTATTTCGAAAAAAGAGCATATCAATGATATCGTTGATCGTTATTGCGTCGATTCACTAGCTGAAATCCTCCAGATCGGTTGATGTTTCGAGGTACACCGCTTTGCTGCCGTCCGACACTGCGATCCGAGTTCTTGCGTTCGATCTGACCGTTTTGTTTGATGTAGCGATCACTGCCTTGTAGTATATACGATACGAGCGGAAGGTCGGGATTATGAACAACTACGCTAGGCGAATAGATGACGAATTCATCAGCTCGCAGTATAACCGCTACCTGTATAATGTTTGCATGTCGAGTATAAGGGTATTTAACTCGGTGCTAAAATGCCAACGGAATAGCCGCAGGGAGCCGGTTCTCGTTGCTATAATTAAACGAACACCTTCGCCGCAGGTACGCGATCACCGACGTTATAATGATAGGGACAAATTAGCCGCATGAAAGCGAGTCTAATGAATATAACGACAGACAACAAGTTAGTTGAAAAGTAAAACTAATCGTGACCGGGGAAATTAGAGTCGCTGCACCATTTTACAGGCAGTCTCACACACTTTGCTGCATCTGAGCTTCGTACTAATACATGCATAATTTTGGCATGACGAGAATACGTGTAATACGGTCAATTAACGCCGGAGGCGGGTCATTTAAACCTTGTTGCTAGATAATACCGCTTTCGGCTACAAAAAAGTTGCCCTGCAAGAAAAAATAGAAGCCCTATGCAAAAGTCGATATTGCTTTGTGATGATTTTGATGTTGTTCCATACCGATTGGGAAGATAGCACACCTAATTTCGTAACTAACTACAAAATCTCTAGTAACGTAGTAAGACGCATAATGGAATTTACGCAAAATCGGTATTGCTATGCGATAATTTTGATCACTATGTTTTGATAATGACTTGCTTCCGAGAAATAAATAACATTCATTATACGTTAGATGATACTTTTCCTTGATATTCTATCATGTGTATTTAGGACTAATGCGACATCACTATGTTTACGACAGGTCTGATTTGAACACACACTAATTTTGCGTATCACACCACAAACTGCGCAAGCCTTCAAAGTTGATAAGTAAACAAGTATTTGCACTCCATCAGAATACTAAAGTAGCTTTTCGCGTATATATACCTAATACTAATGTGTTTATGATTTCAGATTGCTTCAACTTCATGAAATTTTCAGTATTAAACAGAAATATAGACCTAGATTACTAACTTTTATTCGTAAATAGCTACTTCTACCTTAATTTAATGGATTTATCTGATATCATTGCTTTACTTAATCTCTCCAAGATGTGCATTATACATGTACGTCACCATCGAGACCCTCTGGCTATAACTATCTGGCAGTATAATTGCAGCAAATACTCGGGCACTAATTTTAAAGTAGCGTAGGTATCTAAATGAGCTCTGAGTCGCTGTTATTTTGAATCTGACCACGGAGTCAACACCACTATTACCTTCGCTCACTGATGAAAAAGATGAAAGTTATTAAAGAAAGCAGATTTGTATGAAAACTCGTTAAATAGAAGTAAAAGTAGCCTAGAAACATAACAACTTACTGAAAAATCGTTACGTAGAAGTGGGGTTAGTCTACGAACATAACCACTTACTCACTTTGAAATCTCAACTTGTACTTGTATTCGAACTTTACCTTTACACGTCGTCTTTGTATAATAAATACTAATTATATTAAAAATAAATAAAAAGCACGAAAAATTACATTTTATCCCGGAACGTAGCAAAAAAAATCGTATAAACTTTGTAAAGTAGATAGAAAACTACACCATTCCGATGCAGTGAAGACTCTTACACTCAGGATTTTGTGCAGTACATACTAATTTTACATTGCGGAGTATTCCATAAACGTTAATCCAGTGATCCTCCTCCTATTTTCAATCACGATCCGTTTATTATTCCAGGCTTCGAACCCCGTACCCAGTACGTTTTAAGGGGATTAATATTTTTAGATTAAATATAGCGTATCGAGACTTCGTGAAACTTACTTGGAAATAGTTATTTCTACCCTAATTTAATAGATTTCTCAGACATCGTAGCAACGGAACTGGGTTGAGAGAGCGGTTAAGGCGTTGGACTTAAGTTTCAATGAACAAGTGTTCTAAGGGACTCATGTTTTAAGATAACCTAAACGCAAAGTGCACGAATTTCCATATTGATCAAATACCACAAACTTTGCTTGCTTTCAGAGTTAGTAACCAAGCGCGTAACAGAATTTACCTAAAAAAGTCAGTACTCCGAAAATTTTGTAAAGTCTAGCTTTTTGGCGTTGGACTTAAGTTCCAATGAACAAGTGTTCACGTAGGTTCGAATCCCACACCCACTACGTTTTACGAGAATTAATAGTTTTAGATTCAAATTTAGCGTATAGAGTACTTTTTCTGCCGTTTCAGCGCATTAGAGACGTTTACACTATGGATTTCGCGAGCTTTACTTTAGTTTTATAAATTAACGTAAAACTAGTCATTTCCGAGTAAGTAAAGCGTTCGTATTGTAGGTTCAATTCTGCTTAATACTATAATTATCATGGAGTTGAAGCAGTCCAATATCAAAAACACTCGAAAGTATTTGTTGCATATAGCTAAAAACCTAATTGAGTACTCTGAAGAAGTACAAGTAGCACAGTTTGTGGTATTCGTATGACATCGAAATTTAGCTAACCAGAACGTATACTTGAATACTCCGAAATGTACATGTACTTTACCTTTACACGACGTTTCTGTAAAATGAATACTAATTTTATTAAAAAATAAAAAAGCACGGAAAATTACATTTTATCCCAAACCACCAGAATACTAAAGTAGCTTATCGCGTTTATGTACCTAATACTAAAGTGTTTATGATTTCAGTTCGCTTCAACTTCATGACATTTACAGTATTAAACAGAAGTATAGACTTAGAATGCTAACTTTCTTCGTTAATAGCTACTTCTAGCTTAATTTAAGGGATTTATCTTAGATCATTGCTTTACTTAATCTCTCCAAAATGTGCATTATACACGTACGTCACCATCGAATCCCTCTGGCTATAACTATATGGCAGTATAATTGCGGCAAATACTCGAGAACTAATTTTAAAGTAGCTTTGGTATCTAAATGAGCTCTAGGACATTGTGAATATGCAGCATACAAAATTTAATCACACATTTCATGATGGAACAACTTTAAAACTAACGCAGTCGAATACCGACTTTTACGCATATCTGTTTTGCCTGAAAATAGCATATACTTATGCATAGTCAATTTTAATAGCAGGATTACCATGCTAAACATTGAATTCCCACCTTGAAAGTTGCTAGGCGGTTACAGGACATTATACCAATGCACCATACCAAATTCCGTCACACATTTCATGATGGAACAACTTTAAAACTAACGCGGCTCTACGTCGACTTTTTGCGTACATCTGTTTTGCGGGAGCGTACAGCACGTACCCATACATAGTCAACTTTACTAACGAAATTACCATGCTTAACATTGAATCCCAACTCGAAACTTGATACGTAGTTGTAGGACATTATGGCAATGCACCAGGCTAAATTTCATCACACATCTAATCATGGAACACCTTTAAAATTAACGCGGTGGAATACCGACTTTTACGCATATCTGTTTTGCGTGAACATAGCATAGACCTACACATAGTCAATTTTAATAACAGAATTAGCATGCTAAACATTGAATTCCCACCTTGAAAGTTGGTAGGCGGTTACAGGACATTATACCAATGCACCATACCAAATTCCGTCACACATTTCATGATGGAACAACTTTAAAACTAACGCGGCTCTACATCGACTTTTTGCGTACATCTGTTTTGCGGAGCGTATAGCACGTACCCATACATAGTCAACTTTACTAGCGAAATTACCATGCTTAACATTGAATCCTAACTCGAAACTTGATACGTAGTTGTAGGACATTATGGCAATGCACCAGGCTAAATTTCATCACACATCTAATCATGGAACACCTTTAAAATTAACGCGGTGGAATACCGACTTTTACGCATATCTGTTTTGCGTGAACATAGCATAGACCTATACATAGTCAATTTTAATAACAGAATTAGCATGCTAAACATTAAATTCTCACCTTGAACGTTGGTACACAGTTGTAGGATATTATAACAATGCGCCATACCGAATTCCATCACACATTTCAGGATGTAACACCTTCAAAACGAACGCAGTTCTTTGTAGACTTTTGCGTAAATTTGTTGTTCGGTAGCGTAGCACGTACCTATACATATTAGGCTTTAATAACGGAAGTACCATGCTAATAATCAAATCCCCACCCTGAAACTTGTCACGCAGTTGTATGACATTGTGAAAATACACCATACCAAATTTCGTCAGACATTTCATGATGTAACACCTTTAAAACCAACGCAGTTCTATACCGACTTTTGGCCAAATCTGTTTTTCCGTAGCGTAGCACGTACCTATACATAGTCAACTTTAATAACGGGATTACCATGTTAATAATCGACTCCCCAACTTGAAACTCGGTACGCAGTTGTAAGACATTATGAAAAGGCACCTTGTAAAATTTTGTTACGCATTTCATGATTGAACAACTTCAAAACTAACGCAGTTCTATACCGACTTTTGCGGGAGCGTAGCACGTACCTATGCATAGTCAATTTTAATAACGGAATTACCATGCTAAACATTGAATGCGCAACTTGAAAATAGGTTCACGGGTGTAGTACATTATGACAATGGAACATATCAAATTTCTTCACACATTTCATGATGGAACACCTTTAAAACTAACGCAGTTCCATACCAACTTCCACGTGAATCTGGTTGCGGGAGCGTAGCACGTACGTATGCGTAGTCAACTTCAATGACGGAATTACAGATGTAATTAGGTTTCAACACTTTTACAATGATTCGTCTTGCTTCCTATAACGTGCCACTCGAAGCCCTCGTTATTAGGCTGTGATCTCAGCCTGAGCTATGTCAAGAAGCCTACGGGTTTATGCAAATTGTTTCGATTTATTCTACCCGTTTCAATTTGAGATAAGGAAGCCCATTTCACTTAATGTATCGATGCCTACGGTAGGCTACTCTACAAAATTTTCTGATTAATTCTCCCTATGTTAATTTATCATCAGAAAGATGATTTGACTCCTAAAGTACGAAATATTTGTTCGCTTGAGCTAAGCTGCAGCGCTTGGAGTGGAATTTTACGAGGTATGCGGACTCATTTCGAGGGGCTCTATGCCATAGGAGCATACTTCACGCTCCAATTCGATTCCCACACATTACATGTAATTACTAACAGAACCATTGAGTACCAGCCTTGACATTTTACGTAGTACTAGATGGCATGTATACAATTTCATGGCATCCGACAGTACGACGGAGTCTATCAAAATATCAAAAGAAGCCCTCTATTCTTTTCTGAAATAATCAAGGTTTTATCAGGACTTCCCTTCATATAAACTCCAGCAGAATCACTACTAACCTCTCAAGTTTACTCAATTTACTGTAATTTGATACTCAAGTACTAAATCCCTATTTTCCGCAAGTATGATAGAGGCTGTCGCTCGATACTCAACGCTTCGTAATTTTGCTGGAATACAAGTACAATTAGGGATTAAAAAGTAATATAGGTGGTTATGTTTGTAGATTTACACTTCTACTTACCGGTTTTTCAGGAGAAACTACCTACTTTTAGGACTTTATATTTTAAAGTAGTTTGAAGTTACGTTTGTATCACCTTGGCAAGTGCTATCATCAAAAACTGCTTTTGCTAAACTCTTACACTTTCACTAAACTTCTAGACTGAATCTTGTAAAGTAGATAGAAAAGGAAAACTATTAACATAAGGTAAGTGAGAAGCACGCAAATTCCGATTGCATACAAATGCCACAAACTGCGCTAACTTCCAGAGTTGTTAAGTATAGAATTACTCGTACTTCTTGAGAATACCCAAGTAGGTTTTTTGCCTACATGTATCAAATACTCTCAAGTCCTTATGATATTGGAGTACATCAACTTCATGATAGCTACAGTATTAAACAGAAATAGACCTAGAGTACTAACGTTTTTGCGCAGTGAGAGTTTGCAAATTCTCGAAGTATTTTTGTTATTTTATTGCGATAAGTCATTCTGCAGCGCAAAAAGGCGTCTTAGGATATAGATGAAACCAACACCACTCATCAAGACCACCGAAAACAGTACATTTCAACATTTAGTAGCATTAAATTTCTAGTGATGTACAAGAAGTGATGATTTCCGAGTGAGTTAAAAAGTAAGTATTAAAGCTATAGTTTACCTAAAAACCGAAAACTCTGAAATAGAAGCAGATGCAGTGTAAATAGCTAATCACTTGATTAAGTCTAGTGCAAGCAGATAAAACCTATATTTGAGTACTACAAAATGCACGAATACTTCGCTATCGACTCCATCCACGTAAAAAGTGGCTACGGTTTAAAACTACTTTTACCGATACTCGACGGTTCAGCTTTAGATAAAATTCGGAAACCGAGTAATTTCATAAACACAAGCTAATTAAATGAATTTACTCGAATGTAGTATGCCGCGTTGATAAGATTAATTATAATATACTTATCATGTTACAGTGATTTTTCTAGCGTAGAAAATCTTTAAAATGTAGTAAGCAGGCCAATATGAAGATATTCGCTGAGCTGAATAAACATTAAAAATACTCTAGACTACTTTATCGGTACTTGACAGTTTCAGTTTTAGATAAAAATTTTCCCTTTCACCTATAATTACAACTCTTCGCTATCTAAACATGTTCAGAATATATTATATTTGAGATGATATCAACCCGCAAAGTACTCAAGTAGCTTTTCGTAGGATATAGATGAAACTGACACCACTCAACAAGACCACTTACCCACTGAAAAAAAGTACATTTCAACATTTTAGTAGCAGTAAATTCCTACTAAAGTACAAGAAGTGATGATTTCCGAGTGAGTTAAAAAGTAAGTATTGAAGCTATAGTTTGCTCGAAAACCGAAAAACTCTGAAATAGAAGTAGATGCAGTGTAAATAGTTAATCGCTTCATTAAGTATAGCGCAAGCAGGCCTAACCTATACTTGAGTACCCCAAAATGTACTAGTACATCGCTATGTAGTCCCTCCACGTAAAAAGTGACTAGGGTTTAGACTACTTTTTCCATACTTGACAGTTTCAGGTTTAGATAAAATTTGGTGAGACTTTAAATTTTAAAGTAGTTTGAGCTTACGTTTATATCACCTTGACAAGTAACATTATCAGACACGAAAATGATATTATCACCTGATGCAGAAGTTAACACACGTCAGTGTGCTTAGGAAGTCACGAAAAATTGCTTACTAAGAGAAGTATATTCTTGTATACACAACAGTGGAGAGAATCTTTAAAATGTAGTAGGCAGGCCGATGGGTATTCGTTGCAATGTATCAGCATAAAAAACATTCCCGCGCGCTCCTAAACCTAACACTTCCTACCCTACCACCTACTACTAAGACGCGCGGGAATGTTTTTTATGCTTATACATTGCAACGAATACCCATCGGCCTGCCTACTACATTTTAAAGATTCTCTCCACTGTTGTGTATACAAGAATATACTTCTCTTAGTAAGCAATTTTTCGTGACTTCCTAAGCACACTGACGTGTGTTAACTTCTGCATCAGGTGATAATATCATTTTCGTGTCTGATAATGTTACTTGTCAAGGTGATATAAACGTAAGCTCAAACTACTTTAAAATTTAAAGTCTCACCAAATTTTATCTAAACCTGAAACTGTCAAGTATGGAAAAAGTAGTCTAAACCCTAGTCACTTTTTACGTGGAGGGACTACATAGCGATGTACTAGTACATTTTGGGGTACTCAAGTATAGGTTAGGCCTGCTTGCGCTATACTAAATGAAGCGATTAACTATTTACACTGCATCTACTTCTATTTCAGAGTTTTTCGGTTTTCGAGCAAACTATAGCTTCAATACTTACTTTTTAACTCACTCGGAAATCATCACTTCTTGTACTTTAGTAGGAATTTACTGCTACTAAAATGTTGAAATGTACTTTTTTTCAGTGGGTAAGTGGTCTTGTTGAGTGGTGTCAGTTTCATCTATATCCTACGAAAAGCTACTTGAGTACTTTGCGGGTTGATATCATCTCAAATATAATATATTCTGAACATGTTTAGATAGCGAAGAGTTGTAATTATAGGTGAAAGGGAAAATTTTTATCTAAAACTGAAACTGTCAAGTACCGATAAAGTAGTCTAGAGTATTTTTAATGTTTATTCAGCTCAGCGAATATCTTCATATTGGCCTGCTTACTACATTTTAAAGATTTTCTACGCTAGAAAAATCACTGTAACATGATAAGTATATTATAATTAATCTTATCAACGCGGCATACTACATTCGAGTAAATTCATTTAATTAGCTTGTGTTTATGAAATTACTCGGTTTCCGAATTTTATCTAAAGCTGAACCGTCGAGTATCGGTAAAAGTAGTTTTAAACCGTAGCCACTTTTTACGTGGATGGAGTCGATAGCGAAGTATTCGTGCATTTTGTAGTACTCAAATATAGGTTTTATCTGCTTGCACTAGACTTAATCAAGTGATTAGCTATTTACACTGCATCTGCTTCTATTTCAGAGTTTTCGGTTTTTAGGTAAACTATAGCTTTAATACTTACTTTTTAACTCACTCGGAAATCATCACTTCTTGTACATCACTAGAAATTTAATGCTACTAAATGTTGAAATGTACTGTTTTCGGTGGTCTTGATGAGTGGTGTTGGTTTCATCTATATCCTAAGACGCCTTTTTGCGCTGCAGAATGACTTATCGCAATAAAATAACAAAAATACTTCGAGAATTTGCAAACTCTCACTGCGCAAAAACGTTAGTACTCTAGGTCTATTTCTGTTTAATACTGTAGCTATCATGAAGTTGATGTACTCCAATATCATAAGGACTTGAGAGTATTTGATACATGTAGGCAAAAAACCTACTTGGGTATTCTCAAGAAGTACGAGTAATTCTATACTTAACAACTCTGGAAGTTAGCGCAGTTTGTGGCATTTGTATGCAATCGGAATTTGCGTGCTTCTCACTTACCTTATGTTAATAGTTTTCCTTTTCTATCTACTTTACAAGATTCAGTCTAGAAGTTTAGTGAAAGTGTAAGAGTTTAGCAAAAGCAGTTTTTGATGATAGCACTTGCCAAGGTGATACAAACGTAACTTCAAACTACTTTAAAATATAAAGTCCTAAAAGTAGGTAGTTTCTCCTGAAAAACCGGTAAGTAGAAGTGTAAATCTACAAACATAACCACCTATATTACTTTTTAATCCCTAATTGTACTTGTATTCCAGCAAAATTACGAAGCGTTGAGTATCGAGCGACAGCCTCTATCATACTTGCGGAAAATAGGGATTTAGTACTTGAGTATCAAATTACAGTAAATTGAGTAAACTTGAGAGGTTAGTAGTGATTCTGCTGGAGTTTATATGAAGGGAAGTCCTGATAAAACCTTGATTATTTCAGAAAAGAATAGAGGGCTTCTTTTGATATTTTGATAGACTCCGTCGTACTGTCGGATGCCATGAAATTGTATACATGCCATCTAGTACTACGTAAAATGTCAAGGCTGGTACTCAATGGTTCTGTTAGTAATTACATGTAATGTGTGGGAATCGAATTGGAGCGTGAAGTATGCTCCTATGGCATAGAGCCCCTCGAAATGAGTCCGCATACCTCGTAAAATTCCACTCCAAGCGCTGCAGCTTAGCTCAAGCGAACAAATATTTCGTACTTTAGGAGTCAAATCATCTTTCTGATGATAAATTAACATAGGGAGAATTAATCAGAAAATTTTGTAGAGTAGCCTACCGTAGGCATCGATACATTAAGTGAAATGGGCTTCCTTATCTCAAATTGAAACGGGTAGAATAAATCGAAACAATTTGCATAAACCCGTAGGCTTCTTGACATAGCTCAGGCTGAGATCACAGCCTAATAACGAGGGCTTCGAGTGGCACGTTATAGGAAGCAAGACGAATCATTGTAAAAGTGTTGAAACCTAATTACATCTGTAATTCCGTCATTGAAGTTGACTACGCATACGTACGTGCTACGCTCCCGCAACCAGATTCACGTGGAAGTTGGTATGGAACTGCGTTAGTTTTAAAGGTGTTCCATCATGAAATGTGTGAAGAAATTTGATATGTTCCATTGTCATAATGTACTACACCCGTGAACCTATTTTCAAGCTGCGCATTCAATGTTTAGCATGGTAATTCCGTTATTAAAATTGACTATGCATAGGTACGTGCTACGCTCCCGCAAAAGTCGGTATAGAACTGCGTTAGTTTTGAAGTTGTTCAATCATGAAATGCGTAACAAAATTTTACAAGGTGCCTTTTCATAATGTCTTACAACTGCGTACCGAGTTTCAAGTTGGGGAGTCGATTATTAACATGGTAATCCCGTTATTAAAGTTGACTATGTATAGGTACGTGCTACGCTACGGAAAAACAGATTTGGCCAAAAGTCGGTATAGAACTGCGTTGGTTTTAAAGGTGTTACATCATGAAATGTCTGACGAAATTTGGTATGGTGTATTTTCACAATGTCATACAACTGCGTGACAAGTTTCAGGGTGGGGATTTGATTATTAGCATGGTACTTCCGTTATTAAAGCCTAATATGTATAGGTACGTGCTACGCTACCGAACAACAAATTTACGCAAAAGTCTACAAAGAACTGCGTTCGTTTTGAAGGTGTTACATCCTGAAATGTGTGATGGAATTCGGTATGGCGCATTGTTATAATATCCTACAACTGTGTACCAACGTTCAAGGTGAGAATTTAATGTTTAGCATGCTAATTCTGTTATTAAAATTGACTATGTATAGGTCTATGCTATGTTCACGCAAAACAGATATGCGTAAAAGTCGGTATTCCACCGCGTTAATTTTAAAGGTGTTCCATGATTAGATGTGTGATGAAATTTAGCCTGGTGCATTGCCATAATGTCCTACAACTACGTATCAAGTTTCGAGTTAGGATTCAATGTTAAGCATGGTAATTTCGCTAGTAAAGTTGACTATGTATGGGTACGTGCTATACGCTCCGCAAAACAGATGTACGCAAAAAGTCGATGTAGAGCCGCGTTAGTTTTAAAGTTGTTCCATCATGAAATGTGTGACGGAATTTGGTATGGTGCATTGGTATAATGTCCTGTAACCGCCTACCAACTTTCAAGGTGGGAATTCAATGTTTAGCATGCTAATTCTGTTATTAAAATTGACTATGTGTAGGTCTATGCTATGTTCACGCAAAACAGATATGCGTAAAAGTCGGTATTCCACCGCGTTAATTTTAAAGGTGTTCCATGATTAGATGTGTGATGAAATTTAGCCTGGTGCATTGCCATAATGTCCTACAACTACGTATCAAGTTTCGAGTTGGGATTCAATGTTAAGCATGGTAATTTCGTTAGTAAAGTTGACTATGTATGGGTACGTGCTATACGCTCCCGCAAAACAGATGTACGCAAAAAGTCGACGTAGAGCCGCGTTAGTTTTAAAGTTGTTCCATCATGAAATGTGTGACGGAATTTGGTATGGTGCATTGGTATAATGTCCTGTAACCGCCTAGCAACTTTCAAGGTGGGAATTCAATGTTTAGCATGGTAATCCTGCTATTAAAATTGACTATGCATAAGTATATGCTATTTTCAGGCAAAACAGATATGCGTAAAAGTCGGTATTCGACTGCGTTAGTTTTAAAGTTGTTCCATCATGAAATGTGTGATTAAATTTTGTATGCTGCATATTCACAATGTCCTAGAGCTCATTTAGATACCAAAGCTACTTTAAAATTAGTTCTCGAGTATTTGCCGCAATTATACTGCCATATAGTTATAGCCAGAGGGATTCGATGGTGACGTACGTGTATAATGCACATTTTGGAGAGATTAAGTAAAGCAATGATCTAAGATAAATCCCTTAAATTAAGCTAGAAGTAGCTATTAACGAAGAAAGTTAGCATTCTAAGTCTATACTTCTGTTTAATACTGTAAATGTCATGAAGTTGAAGCGAACTGAAATCATAAACACTTTAGTATTAGGTACATAAACGCGATAAGCTACTTTAGTATTCTGGTGGTTTGGGATAAAATGTAATTTTCCGTGCTTTTTTATTTTTTAATAAAATTAGTATTCATTTTACAGAAACGTCGTGTAAAGGTAAAGTACATGTACATTTCGGAGTATTCAAGTATACGTTCTGGTTAGCTAAATTTCGATGTCATACGAATACCACAAACTGTGCTACTTGTACTTCTTCAGAGTACTCAATTAGGTTTTTAGCTATATGCAACAAATACTTTCGAGTGTTTTTGATATTGGACTGCTTCAACTCCATGATAATTATAGTATTAAGCAGAATTGAACCTACAATACGAACGCTTTACTTACTCGGAAATGACTAGTTTTACGTTAATTTATAAAACTAAAGTAAAGCTCGCGAAATCCATAGTGTAAACGTCTCTAATGCGCTGAAACGGCAGAAAAAGTACTCTATACGCTAAATTTGAATCTAAAACTATTAATTCTCGTAAAACGTAGTGGGTGTGGGATTCGAACCTACGTGAACACTTGTTCATTGGAACTTAAGTCCAACGCCAAAAAGCTAGACTTTACAAAATTTTCGGAGTACTGACTTTTTTAGGTAAATTCTGTTACGCGCTTGGTTACTAACTCTGAAAGCAAGCAAAGTTTGTGGTATTTGATCAATATGGAAATTCGTGCACTTTGCGTTTAGGTTATCTTAAAACATGAGTCCCTTAGAACACTTGTTCATTGAAACTTA
>NW_027648729.1:0-35084 GCF_051294905.1 Botryllus schlosseri | reverse complement strand
CTACCAGACTGTAGCAAATCAAAAGTTACGTCGAATGAGCCTATCGGCGTATTCCTGGCTATTGTAGTTTAGGAGATATTGGCAGATTTAGCCATTTTGGGGGGTATGAAAATTTATGAAAAGTTCAATTACACCATGATTTCTCTATGTTCCCGAGGGCCTACAGTTACAACTCCGCTACCAGACTGTAGCAAATCAAAAGTTACGTCGAATGAGCCTATCGGCGTATTCCTGGCTATTGTAGTTTAGGAGATATTGGCAGATTTAGCCATTTTGGGGGGTATGAAAATTTATGAAAAGTTCAATTACACCATGATTTCTCTATGTTCCCGAGGGCCTACAGTTACAACTCCGCTACCAGACTGTAGCAAATCAAAAGTTACGTCGAATGAGCCTATCGGCGTATTCCTGGCTATTGTAGTTTAGGAGATATTGGCAGATTTAGCCATTTTGGGGGGTATGAAAATTTATGAAAAGTTCAATTACACCATGATTTCTCTATGTTCCCGAGGGCCTACAGTTACAACTCCGCTACCAGACTGTAGCAAATCAAAAGTTACGTCGAATGAGCCTATCGGCGTATTCCTGGCTATTGTAGTTTAGGAGATATTGGCAGATTTAGCCATTTTGGGGGGTATGAAAATTTATGAAAAGTTCAATTACACCATGATTTCTCTATGTTCCCGAGGGCCTACAGTTACAACTCCGCTACCAGACTGTAGCAAATCAAAAGTTACGTCGAATGAGCCTATCGGCGTATTCCTGGCTATTGTAGTTTAGGAGATATTGGCAGATTTAGCCATTTTGGGGGGTATGAAAATTTATGAAAAGTTCAATTACACCATGATTTCTCTATGTTCCCGAGGGCCTACAGTTACAACTCCGCTACCAGACTGTAGCAAATCAAAAGTTACGTCGAATGAGCCTATCGGCGTATTCCTGGCTATTGTAGTTTAGGAGATATTGGCAGATTTAGCCATTTTGGGGGGTATGAAAATTTATGAAAAGTTCAATTACACCATGATTTCTCTATGTTCCCGAGGGCCTACAGTTACAACTCCGCTACCAGACTGTAGCAAATCAAAAGTTACGTCGAATGAGCCTATCGGCGTATTCCTGGCTATTGTAGTTTAGGAGATATTGGCAGATTTAGCCATTTTGGGGGGTATGAAAATTTATGAAAAGTTCAATTACACCATGATTTCTCTATGTTCCCGAGGGCCTACAGTTACAACTCCGCTACCAGACTGTAGCAAATCAAAAGTTACGTCGAATGAGCCTATCGGCGTATTCCTGGCTATTGTAGTTTAGGAGATATTGGCAGATTTAGCCATTTTGGGGGGTATGAAAATTTATGAAAAGTTCAATTACACCATGATTTCTCTATGTTCCCGAGGGCCTACAGTTACAACTCCGCTACCAGACTGTAGCAAATCAAAAGTTACGTCGAATGAGCCTATCGGCGTATTCCTGGCTATTGTAGTTTAGGAGATATTGGCAGATTTAGCCATTTTGGGGGGTATGAAAATTTATGAAAAGTTCAATTACACCATGATTTCTCTATGTTCCCGAGGGCCTACAGTTACAACTCCGCTACCAGACTGTAGCAAATCAAAAGTTACGTCGAATGAGCCTATCGGCGTATTCCTGGCTATTGTAGTTTAGGAGATATTGGCAGATTTAGCCATTTTGGGGGGTATGAAAATTTATGAAAAGTTCAATTACACCATGATTTCTCTATGTTCCCGAGGGCCTACAGTTACAACTCCGCTACCAGACTGTAGCAAATCAAAAGTTACGTCGAATGAGCCTATCGGCGTATTCCTGGCTATTGTAGTTTAGGAGATATTGGCAGATTTAGCCATTTTGGGGGGTATGAAAATTTATGAAAAGTTCAATTACACCATGATTTCTCTATGTTCCCGAGGGCCTACAGTTACAACTCCGCTACCAGACTGTAGCAAATCAAAAGTTACGTCGAATGAGCCTATCGGCGTATTCCTGGCTATTGTAGTTTAGGAGATATTGGCAGATTTAGCCATTTTGGGGGGTATGAAAATTTATGAAAAGTTCAATTACACCATGATTTCTCTATGTTCCCGAGGGCCTACAGTTACAACTCCGCTACCAGACTGTAGCAAATCAAAAGTTACGTCGAATGAGCCTATCGGCGTATTCCTGGCTATTGTAGTTTAGGAGATATTGGCAGATTTAGCCATTTTGGGGGGTATGAAAATTTATGAAAAGTTCAATTACACCATGATTTCTCTATGTTCCCGAGGGCCTACAGTTACAACTCCGCTACCAGACTGTAGCAAATCAAAAGTTACGTCGAATGAGCCTATCGGCGTATTCCTGGCTATTGTAGTTTAGGAGATATTGGCAGATTTAGCCATTTTGGGGGGTATGAAAATTTATGAAAAGTTCAATTACACCATGATTTCTCTATGTTCCCGAGGGCCTACAGTTACAACTCCGCTACCAGACTGTAGCAAATCAAAAGTTACGTCGAATGAGCCTATCGGCGTATTCCTGGCTATTGTAGTTTAGGAGATATTGGCAGATTTAGCCATTTTGGGGGGTATGAAAATTTATGAAAAGTTCAATTACACCATGATTTCTCTATGTTCCCGAGGGCCTACAGTTACAACTCCGCTACCAGACTGTAGCAAATCAAAAGTTACGTCGAATGAGCCTATCGGCGTATTCCTGGCTATTGTAGTTTAGGAGATATTGGCAGATTTAGCCATTTTGGGGGGTATGAAAATTTATGAAAAGTTCAATTACACCATGATTTCTCTATGTTCCCGAGGGCCTACAGTTACAACTCCGCTACCAGACTGTAGCAAATCAAAAGTTACGTCGAATGAGCCTATCGGCGTATTCCTGGCTATTGTAGTTTAGGAGATATTGGCAGATTTAGCCATTTTGGGGGGTATGAAAATTTATGAAAAGTTCAATTACACCATGATTTCTCTATGTTCCCGAGGGCCTACAGTTACAACTCCGCTACCAGACTGTAGCAAATCAAAAGTTACGTCGAATGAGCCTATCGGCGTATTCCTGGCTATTGTAGTTTAGGAGATATTGGCAGATTTAGCCATTTTGGGGGGTATGAAAATTTATGAAAAGTTCAATTACACCATGATTTCTCTATGTTCCCGAGGGCCTACAGTTACAACTCCGCTACCAGACTGTAGCAAATCAAAAGTTACGTCGAATGAGCCTATCGGCGTATTCCTGGCTATTGTAGTTTAGGAGATATTGGCAGATTTAGCCATTTTGGGGGGTATGAAAATTTATGAAAAGTTCAATTACACCATGATTTCTCTATGTTCCCGAGGGCCTACAGTTACAACTCCGCTACCAGACTGTAGCAAATCAAAAGTTACGTCGAATGAGCCTATCGGCGTATTCCTGGCTATTGTAGTTTAGGAGATATTGGCAGATTTAGCCATTTTGGGGGGTATGAAAATTTATGAAAAGTTCAATTACACCATGATTTCTCTATGTTCCCGAGGGCCTACAGTTACAACTCCGCTACCAGACTGTAGCAAATCAAAAGTTACGTCGAATGAGCCTATCGGCGTATTCCTGGCTATTGTAGTTTAGGAGATATTGGCAGATTTAGCCATTTTGGGGGGTATGAAAATTTATGAAAAGTTCAATTACACCATGATTTCTCTATGTTCCCGAGGGCCTACAGTTACAACTCCGCTACCAGACTGTAGCAAATCAAAAGTTACGTCGAATGAGCCTATCGGCGTATTCCTGGCTATTGTAGTTTAGGAGATATTGGCAGATTTAGCCATTTTGGGGGGTATGAAAATTTATGAAAAGTTCAATTACACCATGATTTCTCTATGTTCCCGAGGGCCTACAGTTACAACTCCGCTACCAGACTGTAGCAAATCAAAAGTTACGTCGAATGAGCCTATCGGCGTATTCCTGGCTATTGTAGTTTAGGAGATATTGGCAGATTTAGCCATTTTGGGGGGTATGAAAATTTATGAAAAGTTCAATTACACCATGATTTCTCTATGTTCCCGAGGGCCTACAGTTACAACTCCGCTACCAGACTGTAGCAAATCAAAAGTTACGTCGAATGAGCCTATCGGCGTATTCCTGGCTATTGTAGTTTAGGAGATATTGGCAGATTTAGCCATTTTGGGGGGTATGAAAATTTATGAAAAGTTCAATTACACCATGATTTCTCTATGTTCCCGAGGGCCTACAGTTACAACTCCGCTACCAGACTGTAGCAAATCAAAAGTTACGTCGAATGAGCCTATCGGCGTATTCCTGGCTATTGTAGTTTAGGAGATATTGGCAGATTTAGCCATTTTGGGGGGTATGAAAATTTATGAAAAGTTCAATTACACCATGATTTCTCTATGTTCCCGAGGGCCTACAGTTACAACTCCGCTACCAGACTGTAGCAAATCAAAAGTTACGTCGAATGAGCCTATCGGCGTATTCCTGGCTATTGTAGTTTAGGAGATATTGGCAGATTTAGCCATTTTGGGGGGTATGAAAATTTATGAAAAGTTCAATTACACCATGATTTCTCTATGTTCCCGAGGGCCTACAGTTACAACTCCGCTACCAGACTGTAGCAAATCAAAAGTTACGTCGAATGAGCCTATCGGCGTATTCCTGGCTATTGTAGTTTAGGAGATATTGGCAGATTTAGCCATTTTGGGGGGTATGAAAATTTATGAAAAGTTCAATTACACCATGATTTCTCTATGTTCCCGAGGGCCTACAGTTACAACTCCGCTACCAGACTGTAGCAAATCAAAAGTTACGTCGAATGAGCCTATCGGCGTATTCCTGGCTATTGTAGTTTAGGAGATATTGGCAGATTTAGCCATTTTGGGGGGTATGAAAATTTATGAAAAGTTCAATTACACCATGATTTCTCTATGTTCCCGAGGGCCTACAGTTACAACTCCGCTACCAGACTGTAGCAAATCAAAAGTTACGTCGAATGAGCCTATCGGCGTATTCCTGGCTATTGTAGTTTAGGAGATATTGGCAGATTTAGCCATTTTGGGGGGTATGAAAATTTATGAAAAGTTCAATTACACCATGATTTCTCTATGTTCCCGAGGGCCTACAGTTACAACTCCGCTACCAGACTGTAGCAAATCAAAAGTTACGTCGAATGAGCCTATCGGCGTATTCCTGGCTATTGTAGTTTAGGAGATATTGGCAGATTTAGCCATTTTGGGGGGTATGAAAATTTATGAAAAGTTCAATTACACCATGATTTCTCTATGTTCCCGAGGGCCTACAGTTACAACTCCGCTACCAGACTGTAGCAAATCAAAAGTTACGTCGAATGAGCCTATCGGCGTATTCCTGGCTATTGTAGTTTAGGAGATATTGGCAGATTTAGCCATTTTGGGGGGTATGAAAATTTATGAAAAGTTCAATTACACCATGATTTCTCTATGTTCCCGAGGGCCTACAGTTACAACTCCGCTACCAGACTGTAGCAAATCAAAAGTTACGTCGAATGAGCCTATCGGCGTATTCCTGGCTATTGTAGTTTAGGAGATATTGGCAGATTTAGCCATTTTGGGGGGTATGAAAATTTATGAAAAGTTCAATTACACCATGATTTCTCTATGTTCCCGAGGGCCTACAGTTACAACTCCGCTACCAGACTGTAGCAAATCAAAAGTTACGTCGAATGAGCCTATCGGCGTATTCCTGGCTATTGTAGTTTAGGAGATATTGGCAGATTTAGCCATTTTGGGGGGTATGAAAATTTATGAAAAGTTCAATTACACCATGATTTCTCTATGTTCCCGAGGGCCTACAGTTACAACTCCGCTACCAGACTGTAGCAAATCAAAAGTTACGTCGAATGAGCCTATCGGCGTATTCCTGGCTATTGTAGTTTAGGAGATATTGGCAGATTTAGCCATTTTGGGGGGTATGAAAATTTATGAAAAGTTCAATTACACCATGATTTCTCTATGTTCCCGAGGGCCTACAGTTACAACTCCGCTACCAGACTGTAGCAAATCAAAAGTTACGTCGAATGAGCCTATCGGCGTATTCCTGGCTATTGTAGTTTAGGAGATATTGGCAGATTTAGCCATTTTGGGGGGTATGAAAATTTATGAAAAGTTCAATTACACCATGATTTCTCTATGTTCCCGAGGGCCTACAGTTACAACTCCGCTACCAGACTGTAGCAAATCAAAAGTTACGTCGAATGAGCCTATCGGCGTATTCCTGGCTATTGTAGTTTAGGAGATATTGGCAGATTTAGCCATTTTGGGGGGTATGAAAATTTATGAAAAGTTCAATTACACCATGATTTCTCTATGTTCCCGAGGGCCTACAGTTACAACTCCGCTACCAGACTGTAGCAAATCAAAAGTTACGTCGAATGAGCCTATCGGCGTATTCCTGGCTATTGTAGTTTAGGAGATATTGGCAGATTTAGCCATTTTGGGGGGTATGAAAATTTATGAAAAGTTCAATTACACCATGATTTCTCTATGTTCCCGAGGGCCTACAGTTACAACTCCGCTACCAGACTGTAGCAAATCAAAAGTTACGTCGAATGAGCCTATCGGCGTATTCCTGGCTATTGTAGTTTAGGAGATATTGGCAGATTTAGCCATTTTGGGGGGTATGAAAATTTATGAAAAGTTCAATTACACCATGATTTCTCTATGTTCCCGAGGGCCTACAGTTACAACTCCGCTACCAGACTGTAGCAAATCAAAAGTTACGTCGAATGAGCCTATCGGCGTATTCCTGGCTATTGTAGTTTAGGAGATATTGGCAGATTTAGCCATTTTGGGGGGTATGAAAATTTATGAAAAGTTCAATTACACCATGATTTCTCTATGTTCCCGAGGGCCTACAGTTACAACTCCGCTACCAGACTGTAGCAAATCAAAAGTTACGTCGAATGAGCCTATCGGCGTATTCCTGGCTATTGTAGTTTAGGAGATATTGGCAGATTTAGCCATTTTGGGGGGTATGAAAATTTATGAAAAGTTCAATTACACCATGATTTCTCTATGTTCCCGAGGGCCTACAGTTACAACTCCGCTACCAGACTGTAGCAAATCAAAAGTTACGTCGAATGAGCCTATCGGCGTATTCCTGGCTATTGTAGTTTAGGAGATATTGGCAGATTTAGCCATTTTGGGGGGTATGAAAATTTATGAAAAGTTCAATTACACCATGATTTCTCTATGTTCCCGAGGGCCTACAGTTACAACTCCGCTACCAGACTGTAGCAAATCAAAAGTTACGTCGAATGAGCCTATCGGCGTATTCCTGGCTATTGTAGTTTAGGAGATATTGGCAGATTTAGCCATTTTGGGGGGTATGAAAATTTATGAAAAGTTCAATTACACCATGATTTCTCTATGTTCCCGAGGGCCTACAGTTACAACTCCGCTACCAGACTGTAGCAAATCAAAAGTTACGTCGAATGAGCCTATCGGCGTATTCCTGGCTATTGTAGTTTAGGAGATATTGGCAGATTTAGCCATTTTGGGGGGTATGAAAATTTATGAAAAGTTCAATTACACCATGATTTCTCTATGTTCCCGAGGGCCTACAGTTACAACTCCGCTACCAGACTGTAGCAAATCAAAAGTTACGTCGAATGAGCCTATCGGCGTATTCCTGGCTATTGTAGTTTAGGAGATATTGGCAGATTTAGCCATTTTGGGGGGTATGAAAATTTATGAAAAGTTCAATTACACCATGATTTCTCTATGTTCCCGAGGGCCTACAGTTACAACTCCGCTACCAGACTGTAGCAAATCAAAAGTTACGTCGAATGAGCCTATCGGCGTATTCCTGGCTATTGTAGTTTAGGAGATATTGGCAGATTTAGCCATTTTGGGGGGTATGAAAATTTATGAAAAGTTCAATTACACCATGATTTCTCTATGTTCCCGAGGGCCTACAGTTACAACTCCGCTACCAGACTGTAGCAAATCAAAAGTTACGTCGAATGAGCCTATCGGCGTATTCCTCGGCTATTGTAGTTTAGGAGATATTGGCAGATTTAGCCATTTTGGGGGGTATGAAAATTTATGAAAAGTTCAATTACACCATGATTTCTCTATGTTCCCGAGGGCCTACAGTTACAACTCCGCTACCAGACTGTAGCAAATCAAAAGTTACGTCGAATGAGCCTATCGGCGTATTCCTGGCTATTGTAGTTTAGGAGATATTGGCAGATTTAGCCATTTTGGGGGGTATGAAAATTTATGAAAAGTTCAATTACACCATGATTTCTCTATGTTCCCGAGGGCCTACAGTTACAACTCCGCTACCAGACTGTAGCAAATCAAAAGTTACGTCGAATGAGCCTATCGGCGTATTCCTGGCTATTGTAGTTTAGGAGATATTGGCAGATTTAGCCATTTTGGGGGGTATGAAAATTTATGAAAAGTTCAATTACACCATGATTTCTCTATGTTCCCGAGGGCCTACAGTTACAACTCCGCTACCAGACTGTAGCAAATCAAAAGTTACGTCGAATGAGCCTATCGGCGTATTCCTGGCTATTGTAGTTTAGGAGATATTGGCAGATTTAGCCATTTTGGGGGGTATGAAAATTTATGAAAAGTTCAATTACACCATGATTTCTCTATGTTCCCGAGGGCCTACAGTTACAACTCCGCTACCAGACTGTAGCAAATCAAAAGTTACGTCGAATGAGCCTATCGGCGTATTCCTGGCTATTGTAGTTTAGGAGATATTGGCAGATTTAGCCATTTTGGGGGGTATGAAAATTTATGAAAAGTTCAATTACACCATGATTTCTCTATGTTCCCGAGGGCCTACAGTTACAACTCCGCTACCAGACTGTAGCAAATCAAAAGTTACGTCGAATGAGCCTATCGGCGTATTCCTGGCTATTGTAGTTTAGGAGATATTGGCAGATTTAGCCATTTTGGGGGGTATGAAAATTTATGAAAAGTTCAATTACACCATGATTTCTCTATGTTCCCGAGGGCCTACAGTTACAACTCCGCTACCAGACTGTAGCAAATCAAAAGTTACGTCGAATGAGCCTATCGGCGTATTCCTGGCTATTGTAGTTTAGGAGATATTGGCAGATTTAGCCATTTTGGGGGGTATGAAAATTTATGAAAAGTTCAATTACACCATGATTTCTCTATGTTCCCGAGGGCCTACAGTTACAACTCCGCTACCAGACTGTAGCAAATCAAAAGTTACGTCGAATGAGCCTATCGGCGTATTCCTGGCTATTGTAGTTTAGGAGATATTGGCAGATTTAGCCATTTTGGGGGGTATGAAAATTTATGAAAAGTTCAATTACACCATGATTTCTCTATGTTCCCGAGGGCCTACAGTTACAACTCCGCTACCAGACTGTAGCAAATCAAAAGTTACGTCGAATGAGCCTATCGGCGTATTCCTGGCTATTGTAGTTTAGGAGATATTGGCAGATTTAGCCATTTTGGGGGGTATGAAAATTTATGAAAAGTTCAATTACACCATGATTTCTCTATGTTCCCGAGGGCCTACAGTTACAACTCCGCTACCAGACTGTAGCAAATCAAAAGTTACGTCGAATGAGCCTATCGGCGTATTCCTGGCTATTGTAGTTTAGGAGATATTGGCAGATTTAGCCATTTTGGGGGGTATGAAAATTTATGAAAAGTTCAATTACACCATGATTTCTCTATGTTCCCGAGGGCCTACAGTTACAACTCCGCTACCAGACTGTAGCAAATCAAAAGTTACGTCGAATGAGCCTATCGGCGTATTCCTGGCTATTGTAGTTTAGGAGATATTGGCAGATTTAGCCATTTTGGGGGGTATGAAAATTTATGAAAAGTTCAATTACACCATGATTTCTCTATGTTCCCGAGGGCCTACAGTTACAACTCCGCTACCAGACTGTAGCAAATCAAAAGTTACGTCGAATGAGCCTATCGGCGTATTCCTGGCTATTGTAGTTTAGGAGATATTGGCAGATTTAGCCATTTTGGGGGGTATGAAAATTTATGAAAAGTTCAATTACACCATGATTTCTCTATGTTCCCGAGGGCCTACAGTTACAACTCCGCTACCAGACTGTAGCAAATCAAAAGTTACGTCGAATGAGCCTATCGGCGTATTCCTGGCTATTGTAGTTTAGGAGATATTGGCAGATTTAGCCATTTTGGGGGGTATGAAAATTTATGAAAAGTTCAATTACACCATGATTTCTCTATGTTCCCGAGGGCCTACAGTTACAACTCCGCTACCAGACTGTAGCAAATCAAAAGTTACGTCGAATGAGCCTATCGGCGTATTCCTGGCTATTGTAGTTTAGGAGATATTGGCAGATTTAGCCATTTTGGGGGGTATGAAAATTTATGAAAAGTTCAATTACACCATGATTTCTCTATGTTCCCGAGGGCCTACAGTTACAACTCCGCTACCAGACTGTAGCAAATCAAAAGTTACGTCGAATGAGCCTATCGGCGTATTCCTGGCTATTGTAGTTTAGGAGATATTGGCAGATTTAGCCATTTTGGGGGGTATGAAAATTTATGAAAAGTTCAATTACACCATGATTTCTCTATGTTCCCGAGGGCCTACAGTTACAACTCCGCTACCAGACTGTAGCAAATCAAAAGTTACGTCGAATGAGCCTATCGGCGTATTCCTGGCTATTGTAGTTTAGGAGATATTGGCAGATTTAGCCATTTTGGGGGGTATGAAAATTTATGAAAAGTTCAATTACACCATGATTTCTCTATGTTCCCGAGGGCCTACAGTTACAACTCCGCTACCAGACTGTAGCAAATCAAAAGTTACGTCGAATGAGCCTATCGGCGTATTCCTGGCTATTGTAGTTTAGGAGATATTGGCAGATTTAGCCATTTTGGGGGGTATGAAAATTTATGAAAAGTTCAATTACACCATGATTTCTCTATGTTCCCGAGGGCCTACAGTTACAACTCCGCTACCAGACTGTAGCAAATCAAAAGTTACGTCGAATGAGCCTATCGGCGTATTCCTGGCTATTGTAGTTTAGGAGATATTGGCAGATTTAGCCATTTTGGGGGGTATGAAAATTTATGAAAAGTTCAATTACACCATGATTTCTCTATGTTCCCGAGGGCCTACAGTTACAACTCCGCTACCAGACTGTAGCAAATCAAAAGTTACGTCGAATGAGCCTATCGGCGTATTCCTGGCTATTGTAGTTTAGGAGATATTGGCAGATTTAGCCATTTTGGGGGGTATGAAAATTTATGAAAAGTTCAATTACACCATGATTTCTCTATGTTCCCGAGGGCCTACAGTTACAACTCCGCTACCAGACTGTAGCAAATCAAAAGTTACGTCGAATGAGCCTATCGGCGTATTCCTGGCTATTGTAGTTTAGGAGATATTGGCAGATTTAGCCATTTTGGGGGGTATGAAAATTTATGAAAAGTTCAATTACACCATGATTTCTCTATGTTCCCGAGGGCCTACAGTTACAACTCCGCTACCAGACTGTAGCAAATCAAAAGTTACGTCGAATGAGCCTATCGGCGTATTCCTGGCTATTGTAGTTTAGGAGATATTGGCAGATTTAGCCATTTTGGGGGGTATGAAAATTTATGAAAAGTTCAATTACACCATGATTTCTCTATGTTCCCGAGGGCCTACAGTTACAACTCCGCTACCAGACTGTAGCAAATCAAAAGTTACGTCGAATGAGCCTATCGGCGTATTCCTGGCTATTGTAGTTTAGGAGATATTGGCAGATTTAGCCATTTTGGGGGGTATGAAAATTTATGAAAAGTTCAATTACACCATGATTTCTCTATGTTCCCGAGGGCCTACAGTTACAACTCCGCTACCAGACTGTAGCAAATCAAAAGTTACGTCGAATGAGCCTATCGGCGTATTCCTGGCTATTGTAGTTTAGGAGATATTGGCAGATTTAGCCATTTTGGGGGGTATGAAAATTTATGAAAAGTTCAATTACACCATGATTTCTCTATGTTCCCGAGGGCCTACAGTTACAACTCCGCTACCAGACTGTAGCAAATCAAAAGTTACGTCGAATGAGCCTATCGGCGTATTCCTGGCTATTGTAGTTTAGGAGATATTGGCAGATTTAGCCATTTTGGGGGGTATGAAAATTTATGAAAAGTTCAATTACACCATGATTTCTCTATGTTCCCGAGGGCCTACAGTTACAACTCCGCTACCAGACTGTAGCAAATCAAAAGTTACGTCGAATGAGCCTATCGGCGTATTCCTGGCTATTGTAGTTTAGGAGATATTGGCAGATTTAGCCATTTTGGGGGGTATGAAAATTTATGAAAAGTTCAATTACACCATGATTTCTCTATGTTCCCGAGGGCCTACAGTTACAACTCCGCTACCAGACTGTAGCAAATCAAAAGTTACGTCGAATGAGCCTATCGGCGTATTCCTGGCTATTGTAGTTTAGGAGATATTGGCAGATTTAGCCATTTTGGGGGGTATGAAAATTTATGAAAAGTTCAATTACACCATGATTTCTCTATGTTCCCGAGGGCCTACAGTTACAACTCCGCTACCAGACTGTAGCAAATCAAAAGTTACGTCGAATGAGCCTATCGGCGTATTCCTGGCTATTGTAGTTTAGGAGATATTGGCAGATTTAGCCATTTTGGGGGGTATGAAAATTTATGAAAAGTTCAATTACACCATGATTTCTCTATGTTCCCGAGGGCCTACAGTTACAACTCCGCTACCAGACTGTAGCAAATCAAAAGTTACGTCGAATGAGCCTATCGGCGTATTCCTGGCTATTGTAGTTTAGGAGATATTGGCAGATTTAGCCATTTTGGGGGGTATGAAAATTTATGAAAAGTTCAATTACACCATGATTTCTCTATGTTCCCGAGGGCCTACAGTTACAACTCCGCTACCAGACTGTAGCAAATCAAAAGTTACGTCGAATGAGCCTATCGGCGTATTCCTGGCTATTGTAGTTTAGGAGATATTGGCAGATTTAGCCATTTTGGGGGGTATGAAAATTTATGAAAAGTTCAATTACACCATGATTTCTCTATGTTCCCGAGGGCCTACAGTTACAACTCCGCTACCAGACTGTAGCAAATCAAAAGTTACGTCGAATGAGCCTATCGGCGTATTCCTGGCTATTGTAGTTTAGGAGATATTGGCAGATTTAGCCATTTTGGGGGGTATGAAAATTTATGAAAAGTTCAATTACACCATGATTTCTCTATGTTCCCGAGGGCCTACAGTTACAACTCCGCTACCAGACTGTAGCAAATCAAAAGTTACGTCGAATGAGCCTATCGGCGTATTCCTGGCTATTGTAGTTTAGGAGATATTGGCAGATTTAGCCATTTTGGGGGGTATGAAAATTTATGAAAAGTTCAATTACACCATGATTTCTCTATGTTCCCGAGGGCCTACAGTTACAACTCCGCTACCAGACTGTAGCAAATCAAAAGTTACGTCGAATGAGCCTATCGGCGTATTCCTGGCTATTGTAGTTTAGGAGATATTGGCAGATTTAGCCATTTTGGGGGGTATGAAAATTTATGAAAAGTTCAATTACACCATGATTTCTCTATGTTCCCGAGGGCCTACAGTTACAACTCCGCTACCAGACTGTAGCAAATCAAAAGTTACGTCGAATGAGCCTATCGGCGTATTCCTGGCTATTGTAGTTTAGGAGATATTGGCAGATTTAGCCATTTTGGGGGGTATGAAAATTTATGAAAAGTTCAATTACACCATGATTTCTCTATGTTCCCGAGGGCCTACAGTTACAACTCCGCTACCAGACTGTAGCAAATCAAAAGTTACGTCGAATGAGCCTATCGGCGTATTCCTGGCTATTGTAGTTTAGGAGATATTGGCAGATTTAGCCATTTTGGGGGGTATGAAAATTTATGAAAAGTTCAATTACACCATGATTTCTCTATGTTCCCGAGGGCCTACAGTTACAACTCCGCTACCAGACTGTAGCAAATCAAAAGTTACGTCGAATGAGCCTATCGGCGTATTCCTGGCTATTGTAGTTTAGGAGATATTGGCAGATTTAGCCATTTTGGGGGGTATGAAAATTTATGAAAAGTTCAATTACACCATGATTTCTCTATGTTCCCGAGGGCCTACAGTTACAACTCCGCTACCAGACTGTAGCAAATCAAAAGTTACGTCGAATGAGCCTATCGGCGTATTCCTGGCTATTGTAGTTTAGGAGATATTGGCAGATTTAGCCATTTTGGGGGGTATGAAAATTTATGAAAAGTTCAATTACACCATGATTTCTCTATGTTCCCGAGGGCCTACAGTTACAACTCCGCTACCAGACTGTAGCAAATCAAAAGTTACGTCGAATGAGCCTATCGGCGTATTCCTGGCTATTGTAGTTTAGGAGATATTGGCAGATTTAGCCATTTTGGGGGGTATGAAAATTTATGAAAAGTTCAATTACACCATGATTTCTCTATGTTCCCGAGGGCCTACAGTTACAACTCCGCTACCAGACTGTAGCAAATCAAAAGTTACGTCGAATGAGCCTATCGGCGTATTCCTGGCTATTGTAGTTTAGGAGATATTGGCAGATTTAGCCATTTTGGGGGGTATGAAAATTTATGAAAAGTTCAATTACACCATGATTTCTCTATGTTCCCGAGGGCCTACAGTTACAACTCCGCTACCAGACTGTAGCAAATCAAAAGTTACGTCGAATGAGCCTATCGGCGTATTCCTGGCTATTGTAGTTTAGGAGATATTGGCAGATTTAGCCATTTTGGGGGGTATGAAAATTTATGAAAAGTTTAATTACACCATGATTTCTCTATGTTCCCGAGGGCCTACAGTTACAACTCCGCTACCAGACTGTAGCAAATCAAAAGTTACGTCGAATGAGCCTATCGTCGTATTCCTGGCTATTGTAGTTTAGGAGATATTGGCAGATTTAGCCATTTTGGGGGGTATGAAAATTTATGAAAAGTTCAATTACACCATGATTTCTCTATGTTCCCGAGGGCCTACAGTTACAACTCCGCTACCAGACTGTAGCAAATCAAAAGTTACGTCGAATGAGCCTATCGGCGTATTCCTGGCTATTGTAGTTTAGGAGATATTGGCAGATTTAGCCATTTTGGGGGGTATGAAAATTTATGAAAAGTTCAATTACACCATGATTTCTCTATGTTCCCGAGGGCCTACAGTTACAACTCCGCTACCAGACTGTAGCAAATCAAAAGTTACGTCGAATGAGCCTATCGGCGTATTCCTGGCTATTGTAGTTTAGGAGATATTGGCAGATTTAGCCATTTTGGGGGGTATGAAAATTTATGAAAAGTTCAATTACACCATGATTTCTCTATGTTCCCGAGGGCCTACAGTTACAACTCCGCTACCAGACTGTAGCAAATCAAAAGTTACGTCGAATGAGCCTATCGGCGTATTCCTGGCTATTGTAGTTTAGGAGATATTGGCAGATTTAGCCATTTTGGGGGGTATGAAAATTTATGAAAAGTTCAATTACACCATGATTTCTCTATGTTCCCGAGGGCCTACAGTTACAACTCCGCTACCAGACTGTAGCAAATCAAAAGTTACGTCGAATGAGCCTATCGGCGTATTCCTGGCTATTGTAGTTTAGGAGATATTGGCAGATTTAGCCATTTTGGGGGGTATGAAAATTTATGAAAAGTTCAATTACACCATGATTTCTCTATGTTCCCGAGGGCCTACAGTTACAACTCCGCTACCAGACTGTAGCAAATCAAAAGTTACGTCGAATGAGCCTATCGGCGTATTCCTGGCTATTGTAGTTTAGGAGATATTGGCAGATTTAGCCATTTTGGGGGGTATGAAAATTTATGAAAAGTTCAATTACACCATGATTTCTCTATGTTCCCGAGGGCCTACAGTTACAACTCCGCTACCAGACTGTAGCAAATCAAAAGTTACGTCGAATGAGCCTATCGGCGTATTCCTGGCTATTGTAGTTTAGGAGATATTGGCAGATTTAGCCATTTTGGGGGGTATGAAAATTTATGAAAAGTTCAATTACACCATGATTTCTCTATGTTCCCGAGGGCCTACAGTTACAACTCCGCTACCAGACTGTAGCAAATCAAAAGTTACGTCGAATGAGCCTATCGGCGTATTCCTGGCTATTGTAGTTTAGGAGATATTGGCAGATTTAGCCATTTTGGGGGGTATGAAAATTTATGAAAAGTTCAATTACACCATGATTTCTCTATGTTCCCGAGGGCCTACAGTTACAACTCCGCTACCAGACTGTAGCAAATCAAAAGTTACGTCGAATGAGCCTATCGGCGTATTCCTGGCTATTGTAGTTTAGGAGATATTGGCAGATTTAGCCATTTTGGGGGGTATGAAAATTTATGAAAAGTTCAATTACACCATGATTTCTCTATGTTCCCGAGGGCCTACAGTTACAACTCCGCTACCAGACTGTAGCAAATCAAAAGTTACGTCGAATGAGCCTATCGGCGTATTCCTGGCTATTGTAGTTTAGGAGATATTGGCAGATTTAGCCATTTTGGGGGGTATGAAAATTTATGAAAAGTTCAATTACACCATGATTTCTCTATGTTCCCGAGGGCCTACAGTTACAACTCCGCTACCAGACTGTAGCAAATCAAAAGTTACGTCGAATGAGCCTATCGGCGTATTCCTGGCTATTGTAGTTTAGGAGATATTGGCAGATTTAGCCATTTTGGGGGGTATGAAAATTTATGAAAAGTTCAATTACACCATGATTTCTCTATGTTCCCGAGGGCCTACAGTTACAACTCCGCTACCAGACTGTAGCAAATCAAAAGTTACGTCGAATGAGCCTATCGGCGTATTCCTGGCTATTGTAGTTTAGGAGATATTGGCAGATTTAGCCATTTTGGGGGGTATGAAAATTTATGAAAAGTTCAATTACACCATGATTTCTCTATGTTCCCGAGGGCCTACAGTTACAACTCCGCTACCAGACTGTAGCAAATCAAAAGTTACGTCGAATGAGCCTATCGGCGTATTCCTGGCTATTGTAGTTTAGGAGATATTGGCAGATTTAGCCATTTTGGGGGGTATGAAAATTTATGAAAAGTTCAATTACACCATGATTTCTCTATGTTCCCGAGGGCCTACAGTTACAACTCCGCTACCAGACTGTAGCAAATCAAAAGTTACGTCGAATGAGCCTATCGGCGTATTCCTGGCTATTGTAGTTTAGGAGATATTGGCAGATTTAGCCATTTTGGGGGGTATGAAAATTTATGAAAAGTTCAATTACACCATGATTTCTCTATGTTCCCGAGGGCCTACAGTTACAACTCCGCTACCAGACTGTAGCAAATCAAAAGTTACGTCGAATGAGCCTATCGGCGTATTCCTGGCTATTGTAGTTTAGGAGATATTGGCAGATTTAGCCATTTTGGGGGGTATGAAAATTTATGAAAAGTTCAATTACACCATGATTTCTCTATGTTCCCGAGGGCCTACAGTTACAACTCCGCTACCAGACTGTAGCAAATCAAAAGTTACGTCGAATGAGCCTATCGGCGTATTCCTGGCTATTGTAGTTTAGGAGATATTGGCAGATTTAGCCATTTTGGGGGGTATGAAAATTTATGAAAAGTTCAATTACACCATGATTTCTCTATGTTCCCGAGGGCCTACAGTTACAACTCCGCTACCAGACTGTAGCAAATCAAAAGTTACGTCGAATGAGCCTATCGGCGTATTCCTGGCTATTGTAGTTTAGGAGATATTGGCAGATTTAGCCATTTTGGGGGGTATGAAAATTTATGAAAAGTTCAATTACACCATGATTTCTCTATGTTCCCGAGGGCCTACAGTTACAACTCCGCTACCAGACTGTAGCAAATCAAAAGTTACGTCGAATGAGCCTATCGGCGTATTCCTGGCTATTGTAGTTTAGGAGATATTGGCAGATTTAGCCATTTTGGGGGGTATGAAAATTTATGAAAAGTTCAATTACACCATGATTTCTCTATGTTCCCGAGGGCCTACAGTTACAACTCCGCTACCAGACTGTAGCAAATCAAAAGTTACGTCGAATGAGCCTATCGGCGTATTCCTGGCTATTGTAGTTTAGGAGATATTGGCAGATTTAGCCATTTTGGGGGGTATGAAAATTTATGAAAAGTTCAATTACACCATGATTTCTCTATGTTCCCGAGGGCCTACAGTTACAACTCCGCTACCAGACTGTAGCAAATCAAAAGTTACGTCGAATGAGCCTATCGGCGTATTCCTGGCTATTGTAGTTTAGGAGATATTGGCAGATTTAGCCATTTTGGGGGGTATGAAAATTTATGAAAAGTTCAATTACACCATGATTTCTCTATGTTCCCGAGGGCCTACAGTTACAACTCCGCTACCAGACTGTAGCAAATCAAAAGTTACGTCGAATGAGCCTATCGGCGTATTCCTGGCTATTGTAGTTTAGGAGATATTGGCAGATTTAGCCATTTTGGGGGGTATGAAAATTTATGAAAAGTTCAATTACACCATGATTTCTCTATGTTCCCGAGGGCCTACAGTTACAACTCCGCTACCAGACTGTAGCAAATCAAAAGTTACGTCGAATGAGCCTATCGGCGTATTCCTGGCTATTGTAGTTTAGGAGATATTGGCAGATTTAGCCATTTTGGGGGGTATGAAAATTTATGAAAAGTTCAATTACACCATGATTTCTCTATGTTCCCGAGGGCCTACAGTTACAACTCCGCTACCAGACTGTAGCAAATCAAAAGTTACGTCGAATGAGCCTATCGGCGTATTCCTGGCTATTGTAGTTTAGGAGATATTGGCAGATTTAGCCATTTTGGGGGGTATGAAAATTTATGAAAAGTTCAATTACACCATGATTTCTCTATGTTCCCGAGGGCCTACAGTTACAACTCCGCTACCAGACTGTAGCAAATCAAAAGTTACGTCGAATGAGCCTATCGGCGTATTCCTGGCTATTGTAGTTTAGGAGATATTGGCAGATTTAGCCATTTTGGGGGGTATGAAAATTTATGAAAAGTTCAATTACACCATGATTTCTCTATGTTCCCGAGGGCCTACAGTTACAACTCCGCTACCAGACTGTAGCAAATCAAAAGTTACGTCGAATGAGCCTATCGGCGTATTCCTGGCTATTGTAGTTTAGGAGATATTGGCAGATTTAGCCATTTTGGGGGGTATGAAAATTTATGAAAAGTTCAATTACACCATGATTTCTCTATGTTCCCGAGGGCCTACAGTTACAACTCCGCTACCAGACTGTAGCAAATCAAAAGTTACGTCGAATGAGCCTATCGGCGTATTCCTGGCTATTGTAGTTTAGGAGATATTGGCAGATTTAGCCATTTTGGGGGGTATGAAAATTTATGAAAAGTTCAATTACACCATGATTTCTCTATGTTCCCGAGGGCCTACAGTTACAACTCCGCTACCAGACTGTAGCAAATCAAAAGTTACGTCGAATGAGCCTATCGGCGTATTCCTGGCTATTGTAGTTTAGGAGATATTGGCAGATTTAGCCATTTTGGGGGGTATGAAAATTTATGAAAAGTTCAATTACACCATGATTTCTCTATGTTCCCGAGGGCCTACAGTTACAACTCCGCTACCAGACTGTAGCAAATCAAAAGTTACGTCGAATGAGCCTATCGGCGTATTCCTGGCTATTGTAGTTTAGGAGATATTGGCAGATTTAGCCATTTTGGGGGGTATGAAAATTTATGAAAAGTTCAATTACACCATGATTTCTCTATGTTCCCGAGGGCCTACAGTTACAACTCCGCTACCAGACTGTAGCAAATCAAAAGTTACGTCGAATGAGCCTATCGGCGTATTCCTGGCTATTGTAGTTTAGGAGATATTGGCAGATTTAGCCATTTTGGGGGGTATGAAAATTTATGAAAAGTTCAATTACACCATGATTTCTCTATGTTCCCGAGGGCCTACAGTTACAACTCCGCTACCAGACTGTAGCAAATCAAAAGTTACGTCGAATGAGCCTATCGGCGTATTCCTGGCTATTGTAGTTTAGGAGATATTGGCAGATTTAGCCATTTTGGGGGGTATGAAAATTTATGAAAAGTTCAATTACACCATGATTTCTCTATGTTCCCGAGGGCCTACAGTTACAACTCCGCTACCAGACTGTAGCAAATCAAAAGTTACGTCGAATGAGCCTATCGGCGTATTCCTGGCTATTGTAGTTTAGGAGATATTGGCAGATTTAGCCATTTTGGGGGGTATGAAAATTTATGAAAAGTTCAATTACACCATGATTTCTCTATGTTCCCGAGGGCCTACAGTTACAACTCCGCTACCAGACTGTAGCAAATCAAAAGTTACGTCGAATGAGCCTATCGGCGTATTCCTGGCTATTGTAGTTTAGGAGATATTGGCAGATTTAGCCATTTTGGGGGGTATGAAAATTTATGAAAAGTTCAATTACACCATGATTTCTCTATGTTCCCGAGGGCCTACAGTTACAACTCCGCTACCAGACTGTAGCAAATCAAAAGTTACGTCGAATGAGCCTATCGGCGTATTCCTGGCTATTGTAGTTTAGGAGATATTGGCAGATTTAGCCATTTTGGGGGGTATGAAAATTTATGAAAAGTTCAATTACACCATGATTTCTCTATGTTCCCGAGGGCCTACAGTTACAACTCCGCTACCAGACTGTAGCAAATCAAAAGTTACGTCGAATGAGCCTATCGGCGTATTCCTGGCTATTGTAGTTTAGGAGATATTGGCAGATTTAGCCATTTTGGGGGGTATGAAAATTTATGAAAAGTTCAATTACACCATGATTTCTCTATGTTCCCGAGGGCCTACAGTTACAACTCCGCTACCAGACTGTAGCAAATCAAAAGTTACGTCGAATGAGCCTATCGGCGTATTCCTGGCTATTGTAGTTTAGGAGATATTGGCAGATTTAGCCATTTTGGGGGGTATGAAAATTTATGAAAAGTTCAATTACACCATGATTTCTCTATGTTCCCGAGGGCCTACAGTTACAACTCCGCTACCAGACTGTAGCAAATCAAAAGTTACGTCGAATGAGCCTATCGGCGTATTCCTGGCTATTGTAGTTTAGGAGATATTGGCAGATTTAGCCATTTTGGGGGGTATGAAAATTTATGAAAAGTTCAATTACACCATGATTTCTCTATGTTCCCGAGGGCCTACAGTTACAACTCCGCTACCAGACTGTAGCAAATCAAAAGTTACGTCGAATGAGCCTATCGGCGTATTCCTGGCTATTGTAGTTTAGGAGATATTGGCAGATTTAGCCATTTTGGGGGGTATGAAAATTTATGAAAAGTTCAATTACACCATGATTTCTCTATGTTCCCGAGGGCCTACAGTTACAACTCCGCTACCAGACTGTAGCAAATCAAAAGTTACGTCGAATGAGCCTATCGGCGTATTCCTGGCTATTGTAGTTTAGGAGATATTGGCAGATTTAGCCATTTTGGGGGGTATGAAAATTTATGAAAAGTTCAATTACACCATGATTTCTCTATGTTCCCGAGGGCCTACAGTTACAACTCCGCTACCAGACTGTAGCAAATCAAAAGTTACGTCGAATGAGCCTATCGGCGTATTCCTGGCTATTGTAGTTTAGGAGATATTGGCAGATTTAGCCATTTTGGGGGGTATGAAAATTTATGAAAAGTTCAATTACACCATGATTTCTCTATGTTCCCGAGGGCCTACAGTTACAACTCCGCTACCAGACTGTAGCAAATCAAAAGTTACGTCGAATGAGCCTATCGGCGTATTCCTGGCTATTGTAGTTTAGGAGATATTGGCAGATTTAGCCATTTTGGGGGGTATGAAAATTTATGAAAAGTTCAATTACACCATGATTTCTCTATGTTCCCGAGGGCCTACAGTTACAACTCCGCTACCAGACTGTAGCAAATCAAAAGTTACGTCGAATGAGCCTATCGGCGTATTCCTGGCTATTGTAGTTTAGGAGATATTGGCAGATTTAGCCATTTTGGGGGGTATGAAAATTTATGAAAAGTTCAATTACACCATGATTTCTCTATGTTCCCGAGGGCCTACAGTTACAACTCCGCTACCAGACTGTAGCAAATCAAAAGTTACGTCGAATGAGCCTATCGGCGTATTCCTGGCTATTGTAGTTTAGGAGATATTGGCAGATTTAGCCATTTTGGGGGGTATGAAAATTTATGAAAAGTTCAATTACACCATGATTTCTCTATGTTCCCGAGGGCCTACAGTTACAACTCCGCTACCAGACTGTAGCAAATCAAAAGTTACGTCGAATGAGCCTATCGGCGTATTCCTGGCTATTGTAGTTTAGGAGATATTGGCAGATTTAGCCATTTTGGGGGGTATGAAAATTTATGAAAAGTTCAATTACACCATGATTTCTCTATGTTCCCGAGGGCCTACAGTTACAACTCCGCTACCAGACTGTAGCAAATCAAAAGTTACGTCGAATGAGCCTATCGGCGTATTCCTGGCTATTGTAGTTTAGGAGATATTGGCAGATTTAGCCATTTTGGGGGGTATGAAAATTTATGAAAAGTTCAATTACACCATGATTTCTCTATGTTCCCGAGGGCCTACAGTTACAACTCCGCTACCAGACTGTAGCAAATCAAAAGTTACGTCGAATGAGCCTATCGGCGTATTCCTGGCTATTGTAGTTTAGGAGATATTGGCAGATTTAGCCATTTTGGGGGGTATGAAAATTTATGAAAAGTTCAATTACACCATGATTTCTCTATGTTCCCGAGGGCCTACAGTTACAACTCCGCTACCAGACTGTAGCAAATCAAAAGTTACGTCGAATGAGCCTATCGGCGTATTCCTGGCTATTGTAGTTTAGGAGATATTGGCAGATTTAGCCATTTTGGGGGGTATGAAAATTTATGAAAAGTTCAATTACACCATGATTTCTCTATGTTCCAGAGGGCCTACAGTTACAACTCCGCTACCAGACTGTAGCAAATCAAAAGTTACGTCGAATGAGCCTATCGGCGTATTCCTGGCTATTGTAGTTTAGGAGATATTGGCAGATTTAGCCATTTTGGGGGGTATGAAAATTTATGAAAAGTTCAATTACACCATGATTTCTCTATGTTCCCGAGGGCCTACAGTTACAACTCCGCTACCAGACTGTAGCAAATCAAAAGTTACGTCGAATGAGCCTATCGGCGTATTCCTGGCTATTGTAGTTTAGGAGATATTGGCAGATTTAGCCATTTTGGGGGGTATGAAAATTTATGAAAAGTTCAATTACACCATGATTTCTCTATGTTCCCGAGGGCCTACAGTTACAACTCCGCTACCAGACTGTAGCAAATCAAAAGTTACGTCGAATGAGCCTATCGGCGTATTCCTGGCTATTGTAGTTTAGGAGATATTGGCAGATTTAGCCATTTTGGGGGGTATGAAAATTTATGAAAAGTTCAATTACACCATGATTTCTCTATGTTCCCGAGGGCCTACAGTTACAACTCCGCTACCAGACTGTAGCAAATCAAAAGTTACGTCGAATGAGCCTATCGGCGTATTCCTGGCTATTGTAGTTTAGGAGATATTGGCAGATTTAGCCATTTTGGGGGGTATGAAAATTTATGAAAAGTTCAATTACACCATGATTTCTCTATGTTCCCGAGGGCCTACAGTTACAACTCCGCTACCAGACTGTAGCAAATCAAAAGTTACGTCGAATGAGCCTATCGGCGTATTCCTGGCTATTGTAGTTTAGGAGATATTGGCAGATTTAGCCATTTTGGGGGGTATGAAAATTTATGAAAAGTTCAATTACACCATGATTTCTCTATGTTCCCGAGGGCCTACAGTTACAACTCCGCTACCAGACTGTAGCAAATCAAAAGTTACGTCGAATGAGCCTATCGGCGTATTCCTGGCTATTGTAGTTTAGGAGATATTGGCAGATTTAGCCATTTTGGGGGGTATGAAAATTTATGAAAAGTTCAATTACACCATGATTTCTCTATGTTCCCGAGGGCCTACAGTTACAACTCCGCTACCAGACTGTAGCAAATCAAAAGTTACGTCGAATGAGCCTATCGGCGTATTCCTGGCTATTGTAGTTTAGGAGATATTGGCAGATTTAGCCATTTTGGGGGGTATGAAAATTTATGAAAAGTTCAATTACACCATGATTTCTCTATGTTCCCGAGGGCCTACAGTTACAACTCCGCTACCAGACTGTAGCAAATCAAAAGTTACGTCGAATGAGCCTATCGGCGTATTCCTGGCTATTGTAGTTTAGGAGATATTGGCAGATTTAGCCATTTTGGGGGGTATGAAAATTTATGAAAAGTTCAATTACACCATGATTTCTCTATGTTCCCGAGGGCCTACAGTTACAACTCCGCTACCAGACTGTAGCAAATCAAAAGTTACGTCGAATGAGCCTATCGGCGTATTCCTGGCTATTGTAGTTTAGGAGATATTGGCAGATTTAGCCATTTTGGGGGGTATGAAAATTTATGAAAAGTTCAATTACACCATGATTTCTCTATGTTCCCGAGGGCCTACAGTTACAACTCCGCTACCAGACTGTAGCAAATCAAAAGTTACGTCGAATGAGCCTATCGGCGTATTCCTGGCTATTGTAGTTTAGGAGATATTGGCAGATTTAGCCATTTTGGGGGGTATGAAAATTTATGAAAAGTTCAATTACACCATGATTTCTCTATGTTCCCGAGGGCCTACAGTTACAACTCCGCTACCAGACTGTAGCAAATCAAAAGTTACGTCGAATGAGCCTATCGGCGTATTCCTGGCTATTGTAGTTTAGGAGATATTGGCAGATTTAGCCATTTTGGGGGGTATGAAAATTTATGAAAAGTTCAATTACACCATGATTTCTCTATGTTCCCGAGGGCCTACAGTTACAACTCCGCTACCAGACTGTAGCAAATCAAAAGTTACGTCGAATGAGCCTATCGGCGTATTCCTGGCTATTGTAGTTTAGGAGATATTGGCAGATTTAGCCATTTTGGGGGGTATGAAAATTTATGAAAAGTTCAATTACACCATGATTTCTCTATGTTCCCGAGGGCCTACAGTTACAACTCCGCTACCAGACTGTAGCAAATCAAAAGTTACGTCGAATGAGCCTATCGGCGTATTCCTGGCTATTGTAGTTTAGGAGATATTGGCAGATTTAGCCATTTTGGGGGGTATGAAAATTTATGAAAAGTTCAATTACACCATGATTTCTCTATGTTCCCGAGGGCCTACAGTTACAACTCCGCTACCAGACTGTAGCAAATCAAAAGTTACGTCGAATGAGCCTATCGGCGTATTCCTGGCTATTGTAGTTTAGGAGATATTGGCAGATTTAGCCATTTTGGGGGGTATGAAAATTTATGAAAAGTTCAATTACACCATGATTTCTCTATGTTCCCGAGGGCCTACAGTTACAACTCCGCTACCAGACTGTAGCAAATCAAAAGTTACGTCGAATGAGCCTATCGGCGTATTCCTGGCTATTGTAGTTTAGGAGATATTGGCAGATTTAGCCATTTTGGGGGGTATGAAAATTTATGAAAAGTTCAATTACACCATGATTTCTCTATGTTCCCGAGGGCCTACAGTTACAACTCCGCTACCAGACTGTAGCAAATCAAAAGTTACGTCGAATGAGCCTATCGGCGTATTCCTGGCTATTGTAGTTTAGGAGATATTGGCAGATTTAGCCATTTTGGGGGGTATGAAAATTTATGAAAAGTTCAATTACACCATGATTTCTCTATGTTCCCGAGGGCCTACAGTTACAACTCCGCTACCAGACTGTAGCAAATCAAAAGTTACGTCGAATGAGCCTATCGGCGTATTCCTGGCTATTGTAGTTTAGGAGATATTGGCAGATTTAGCCATTTTGGGGGGTATGAAAATTTATGAAAAGTTCAATTACACCATGATTTCTCTATGTTCCCGAGGGCCTACAGTTACAACTCCGCTACCAGACTGTAGCAAATCAAAAGTTACGTCGAATGAGCCTATCGGCGTATTCCTGGCTATTGTAGTTTAGGAGATATTGGCAGATTTAGCCATTTTGGGGGGTATGAAAATTTATGAAAAGTTCAATTACACCATGATTTCTCTATGTTCCCGAGGGCCTACAGTTACAACTCCGCTACCAGACTGTAGCAAATCAAAAGTTACGTCGAATGAGCCTATCGGCGTATTCCTGGCTATTGTAGTTTAGGAGATATTGGCAGATTTAGCCATTTTGGGGGGTATGAAAATTTATGAAAAGTTCAATTACACCATGATTTCTCTATGTTCCCGAGGGCCTACAGTTACAACTCCGCTACCAGACTGTAGCAAATCAAAAGTTACGTCGAATGAGCCTATCGGCGTATTCCTGGCTATTGTAGTTTAGGAGATATTGGCAGATTTAGCCATTTTGGGGGGTATGAAAATTTATGAAAAGTTCAATTACACCATGATTTCTCTATGTTCCCGAGGGCCTACAGTTACAACTCCGCTACCAGACTGTAGCAAATCAAAAGTTACGTCGAATGAGCCTATCGGCGTATTCCTGGCTATTGTAGTTTAGGAGATATTGGCAGATTTAGCCATTTTGGGGGGTATGAAAATTTATGAAAAGTTCAATTACACCATGATTTCTCTATGTTCCCGAGGGCCTACAGTTACAACTCCGCTACCAGACTGTAGCAAATCAAAAGTTACGTCGAATGAGCCTATCGGCGTATTCCTGGCTATTGTAGTTTAGGAGATATTGGCAGATTTAGCCATTATGGGGGGTATGAAAATTTATGAAAAGTTCAATTACACCATGATTTCTCTATGTTCCCGAGGGCCTACAGTTACAACTCCGCTACCAGACTGTAGCAAATCAAAAGTTACGTCGAATGAGCCTATCGGCGTATTCCTGGCTATTGTAGTTTAGGAGATATTGGCAGATTTAGCCATTTTGGGGGGTATGAAAATTTATGAAAAGTTCAATTACACCATGATTTCTCTATGTTCCCGAGGGCCTACAGTTACAACTCCGCTACCAGACTGTAGCAAATCAAAAGTTACGTCGAATGAGCCTATCGGCGTATTCCTGGCTATTGTAGTTTAGGAGATATTGGCAGATTTAGCCATTTTGGGGGGTATGAAAATTTATGAAAAGTTCAATTACACCATGATTTCTCTATGTTCCCGAGGGCCTACAGTTACAACTCCGCTACCAGACTGTAGCAAATCAAAAGTTACGTCGAATGAGCCTATCGGCGTATTCCTGGCTATTGTAGTTTAGGAGATATTGGCAGATTTAGCCATTTTGGGGGGTATGAAAATTTATGAAAAGTTCAATTACACCATGATTTCTCTATGTTCCCGAGGGCCTACAGTTACAACTCCGCTACCAGACTGTAGCAAATCAAAAGTTACGTCGAATGAGCCTATCGGCGTATTCCTGGCTATTGTAGTTTAGGAGATATTGGCAGATTTAGCCATTTTGGGGGGTATGAAAATTTATGAAAAGTTCAATTACACCATGATTTCTCTATGTTCCCGAGGGCCTACAGTTACAACTCCGCTACCAGACTGTAGCAAATCAAAAGTTACGTCGAATGAGCCTATCGGCGTATTCCTGGCTATTGTAGTTTAGGAGATATTGGCAGATTTAGCCATTTTGGGGGGTATGAAAATTTATGAAAAGTTCAATTACACCATGATTTCTCTATGTTCCCGAGGGCCTACAGTTACAACTCCGCTACCAGACTGTAGCAAATCAAAAGTTACGTCGAATGAGCCTATCGGCGTATTCCTGGCTATTGTAGTTTAGGAGATATTGGCAGATTTAGCCATTTTGGGGGGTATGAAAATTTATGAAAAGTTCAATTACACCATGATTTCTCTATGTTCCCGAGGGCCTACAGTTACAACTCCGCTACCAGACTGTAGCAAATCAAAAGTTACGTCGAATGAGCCTATCGGCGTATTCCTGGCTATTGTAGTTTAGGAGATATTGGCAGATTTAGCCATTTTGGGGGGTATGAAAATTTATGAAAAGTTCAATTACACCATGATTTCTCTATGTTCCCGAGGGCCTACAGTTACAACTCCGCTACCAGACTGTAGCAAATCAAAAGTTACGTCGAATGAGCCTATCGGCGTATTCCTGGCTATTGTAGTTTAGGAGATATTGGCAGATTTAGCCATTTTGGGGGGTATGAAAATTTATGAAAAGTTTAATTACACCATGATTTCTCTATGTTCCCGAGGGCCTACAGTTACAACTCCGCTACCAGACTGTAGCAAATCAAAAGTTACGTCGAATGAGCCTATCGGCGTATTCCTGCTATTGTAGTTTAGGAGATATTGGCAGATTTAGCCATTTTGGGGGGTATGAAAATTTATGAAAAGTTCAATTACACCATGATTTCTCTATGTTCCCGAGGGCCTACAGTTACAACTCCGCTACCAGACTGTAGCAAATCAAAAGTTACGTCGAATGAGCCTATCGGCGTATTCCTGGCTATTGTAGTTTAGGAGATATTGGCAGATTTAGCCATTTTGGGGGGTATGAAAATTTATGAAAAGTTGAATTACACCATGATTTCTCTATGTTCCCGAGGGCCTACAGTTACAACTCCGCTACCAGACTGTAGCAAATCAAAAGTTACGTCGAATGAGCCTATCGGCGTATTCCTGCCTATCGTAGTTTAGGAGATATTGGCAGATTTAGCCATTTTGGGGGGTATGAAAATTTATGAAAAGTTCAATTACACCATGATTTCTCTATGTTCCCGAGGGCCTACAGTTACAACTCCGCTACCAGACTGTAGCAAATCAAAAGTTACGTCGAATGAGCCTATCGGCGTATTCCTGGCTATTGTAGTTTAGGAGATATTGGCAGATTTAGCCATTATGGGGGGTATGAAAATTTATGAAAAGTTCAATTACACCATGATTTCTTTATGTTCCCGAGGGCCTACAGTTACAACTCCGCTACCAGACTGTAGCAAATCAAAAGTTACGTCGAATGAGCCTATCGGCGTATTCCTGGCTATTGTAGTTTAGGAGATATTGGCAGATTTAGCCATTTTGGGGGGTATGAAAATTTATGAAAATTTTAATTACACCATGATTTCTCTATGTTCCCGAGGGCCTACAGTTACAACTCCGCTACCAGACTGTAGCAAATCAAAAGTTACGTCGAATGAGCCTATCGGCGTATTCCTGCCTATTGTAGTTTAGGAGATATTGGCAGATTTAGCCATTTTGGGGGGTATGAAAATTTATGAAAAGTTTAATTACACCATGATTTCTCTATGTTCCCGAGGGCCTACAGTTACAACTCCGCTACCAGACTGTAGCAAATCAAAAGTTACGTCGAATGAGCCTATCGGCGTATTCCTGGCTATTGTAGTTTAGGAGATATTGGCAGATTTAGCCATTTTGGGGGGTATGAAAATTTATGAAAAGTTGAATTACACCATGATTTCTCTATGTTCCCGAGGGCCTACAGTTACAACTCCGCTACCAGACTGTAGCAAATCAAAAGTTACGTCGAATGAGCCTATCGGCGTATTCCTGCCTATCGTAGTTTAGGAGATATTGGCAGATTTTGCCATTTTGGGGGGTATGAAAATTTATGAAAAGTTCAATTACACCATGATTTCTCTATGTTCCCGAGGGCCTACAGTTACAACTCCGCTACCAGACTGTAGCAAATCAAAAGTTACGTCGAATGAGCCTATCGGCGTATTCCTGGCTATTGTAGTTTAGGAGATATTGGCAGATTTAGCCATTTTGGGGGGTATGAAAATTTATGAAAAGTTCAATTACACCATGATTTCTCTATGTTCCCGAGGGCCTACAGTTACAACTCCGCTACCAGACTGTAGCAAATCAAAAGTTACGTCGAATGAGCCTATCGGCGTATTCCTGGCTATTGTAGTTTAGGAGATATTGGCAGATTTAGCCATTTTGGGGGGTATGAAAATTTATGAAAAGTTCAATTACACCATGATTTCTCTATGTTCCCGAGGGCCTACAGTTACAACTCCGCTACCAGACTGTAGCAAATCCAAAGTTACGTCGAATAAGCCTATCGGCGTATTCCTGGCTATTGTAGTTTAGGAGATATTGGCAGATTTAGCCATTTTGGGGGGTATGAAAATTTATGAAAAGTTCAATTACACCATGATTTCTCTATGTTCCCGAGGGCCTACAGTTACAACTCCGCTGCCAGACTGTAGCAAATCGAAAGTTACGTCGAATGAGCCTATCGGCGTATTCCTGGCTATTGTAGTTTAGGAGATATTGGCAGATTTAGCCATTTTGGGGGGTATGAAAATTTATGAAAAGTTCAATTACACCATGATTTCTCTATGTTCCCGAGGGCCTACAGTTACAACTCCGCTACCAGACTGTAGCAAATCAAAAGTTACGTCGAATGAGCCTATCGGCGTATTCCTGGCTATTGTAGTTTAGGAGATATTGGCAGATTTAGCCATTTTGGGGGGTATGAAAATTTATGAAAAGTTCAATTACACCATGATTTCTCTATGTTCCCGAGGGCCTACAGTTACAACTCCGCTACCAGACTGTAGCAAATCAAAAGTTACGTCGAATGAGCCTATCGGCGTATTCCTGGCTATTGTAGTTTAGGAGATATTGGCAGATTTAGCCATTTTGGGGGTTATGAAAATTTATGAAAAGTTCAATTACACCATGATTTCTCTATGTTCCCGAGGGCCTACAGTTACAACTCCGCTACCAGACTGTAGCAAATCAAAAGTTACGTCGAATGAGCCTATCGGCGTATTCCTGGCTATTGTAGTTTAGGAGATATTGGCAGATTTAGCCATTTTGGGGGTTATGAAAATTTATGAAAAGTTCAATTACACCATGATTTCTCTATGTTCCCGAGGGCCTACAGTTACAACTCCGCTACCAGACTGTAGCAAATCAAAAGTTACGTCGAATGAGCCTATCGGCGTATTCCTGGCTATTGTAGTTTAGGAGATATTGGCAGATTTAGCCATTTTGGGGGGTATGAAAATTTATGAAAAGTTGAATTACACCATGATTTCTCTATGTTCCCGAGGGCCTACAGTTACAACTCCGCTACCAGACTGTAGCAAATCAAAAGTTACGTCGAATGAGCCTATCGGCGTATTCCTGCCTATCGTAGTTTAGGAGATATTGGCAGATTTAGCCATTTTGGGGGGTATGAAAATTTATGAAAAGTTCAATTACACCATGATTTCTCTATGTTCCCGAGGGCCTACAGTTACAACTCCGCTACCAGACTGTAGCAAATCAAAAGTTACGTCGAATGAGCCTATCGGCGTATTCCTGGCTATTGTAGTTTAGGAGATATTGGCAGATTTAGCCATTTTGGGGGGTATGAAAATTTATGAAAAGTTCAATTACACCATGATTTCTCTATGTTCCCGAGGGCCTACAGTTACAACTCCGCTACCAGACTGTAGCAAATCAAAAGTTACGTCGAATGAGCCTATCGGCGTATTCCTGGCTATTGTAGTTTAGGAGATATTGGCAGATTTAGCCATTTTGGGGGGTATGAAAATTTATGAAAAGTTCAATTACACCATGATTTCTCTATGTTCCCGAGGGCCTACAGTTACAACTCCGCTACCAGACTGTAGCAAATCCAAAGTTACGTCGAATAAGCCTATCGGCGTATTCCTGGCTATTGTAGTTTAGGAGATATTGGCAGATTTAGCCATTTTGGGGGGTATGAAAATTTATGAAAAGTTCAATTACACCATGATTTCTCTATGTTCCCGAGGGCCTACAGTTACAACTCCGCTGCCAGACTGTAGCAAATCGAAAGTTACGTCGAATGAGCCTATCGGCGTATTCCTGGCTATTGTAGTTTAGGAGATATTGGCAGATTTAGCCATTTTGGGGGGTATGAAAATTTATGAAAAGTTCAATTACACCATGATTTCTCTATGTTCCCGAGGGCCTACAGTTACAACTCCGCTACCAGACTGTAGCAAATCAAAAGTTACGTCGAATGAGCCTATCGGCGTATTCCTGGCTATTGTAGTTTAGGAGATATTGGCAGATTTAGCCATTTTGGGGGGTATGAAAATTTATGAAAAGTTCAATTACACCATGATTTCTCTATGTTCCCGAGGGCCTACAGTTACAACTCCGCTACCAGACTGTAGCAAATCAAAAGTTACGTCGAATGAGCCTATCGGCGTATTCCTGGCTATTGTAGTTTAGGAGATATTGGCAGATTTAGCCATTTTGGGGGGTATGAAAATTTATGAAAAGTTCAATTACACCATGATTTCTCTATGTTCCCGAGGGCCTACAGTTACAACTCCGCTACCAGACTGTAGCAAATCAAAAGTTACGTCGAATGAGCCTATCGGCGTATTCCTGGCTATTGTAGTTTAGGAGATATTGGCAGATTTAGCCATTTTGGGGGGTATGAAAATTTATGAAAAGTTCAATTACACCATGATTTCTCTATGTTCCCGAGGGCCTACAGTTACAACTCCGCTACCAGACTGTAGCAAATCAAAAGTTACGTCGAATGAGCCTATCGGCGTATTCCTGGCTATTGTAGTTTAGGAGATATTGGCAGATTTAGCCATTTTGGGGGGTATGAAAATTTATGAAAAGTTCAATTACACCATGATTTCTCTATGTTCCCGAGGGCCTACAGTTACAACTCCGCTACCAGACTGTAGCAAATCAAAAGTTACGTCGAATGAGCCTATCGGCGTATTCCTGGCTATTGTAGTTTAGGAGATATTGGCAGATTTAGCCATTTTGGGGGGTATGAAAATTTATGAAAAGTTCAATTACACCATGATTTCTCTATGTTCCCGAGGGCCTACAGTTACAACTCCGCTACCAGACTGTAGCAAATCCAAAGTTACGTCGAATGAGCCTATCGGCGTATTCCTGGCTATTGTAGTTTAGGAGATATTGGCAGATTTAGCCATTTTGGGGGGTATGAAAATTTATGAAAAGTTCAATTACACCATGATTTCTCTATGTTCCCGAGGGCCTACAGTTACAACTCCGCTACCAGACTGTAGCAAATCAAAAGTTACGTCGAATGAGCCTATCGGCGTATTCCTGGCTATTGTAGTTTAGGAGATATTGGCAGATTTAGCCATTTTGGGGGGTATGAAAATTTATGAAAAGTTCAATTACACCATGATTTCTCTATGTTCCCGAGGGCCTACAGTTACAACTCCGCTACCAGACTGTAGCAAATCAAAAGTTACGTCGAATGAGCCTATCGGCGTATTCCTGGCTATTGTAGTTTAGGAGATATTGGCAGATTTAGCCATTTTGGGGGGTATGAAAATTTATGAAAAGTTCAATTACACCATGATTTCTCTATGTTCCCGAGGGCCTACAGTTACAACTCCGCTACCAGACTGTAGCAAATCAAAAGTTACGTCGAATGAGCCTATCGGCGTATTCCTGGCTATTGTAGTTTAGGAGATATTGGCAGATTTAGCCATTTTGGGGGGTATGAAAATTTATGAAAAGTTCAATTACACCATGATTTCTCTATGTTCCCGAGGGCCTACAGTTACAACTCCGCTACCAGACTGTAGCAAATCAAAAGTTACGTCGAATGAGCCTATCGGCGTATTCCTGGCTATTGTAGTTTAGGAGATATTGGCAGATTTAGCCATTTTGGGGGGTATGAAAATTTATGAAAAGTTCAATTACACCATGATTTCTCTATGTTCCCGAGGGCCTACAGTTACAACTCCGCTACCAGACTGTAGCAAATCAAAAGTTACGTCGAATGAGCCTATCGGCGTATTCCTGGCTATTGTAGTTTAGGAGATATTGGCAGATTTAGCCATTTTGGGGGGTATGAAAATTTATGAAAAGTTCAATTACACCATGATTTCTCTATGTTCCCGAGGGCCTACAGTTACAACTCCGCTACCAGACTGTAGCAAATCAAAAGTTACGTCGAATGAGCCTATCGGCGTATTCCTGGCTATTGTAGTTTAGGAGATATTGGCAGATTTAGCCATTTTGGGGGGTATGAAAATTTATGAAAAGTTCAATTACACCATGATTTCTCTATGTTCCCGAGGGCCTACAGTTACAACTCCGCTACCAGACTGTAGCAAATCAAAAGTTACGTCGAATGAGCCTATCGGCGTATTCCTGGCTATTGTAGTTTAGGAGATATTGGCAGATTTAGCCATTTTGGGGGGTATGAAAATTTATGAAAAGTTCAATTACACCATGATTTCTCTATGTTCCCGAGGGCCTACAGTTACAACTCCGCTACCAGACTGTAGCAAATCAAAAGTTACGTCGAATGAGCCTATCGGCGTATTCCTGGCTATTGTAGTTTAGGAGATATTGGCAGATTTAGCCATTTTGGGGGGTATGAAAATTTATGAAAAGTTCAATTACACCATGATTTCTCTATGTTCCCGAGGGCCTACAGTTACAACTCCGCTACCAGACTGTAGCAAATCAAAAGTTACGTCGAATGAGCCTATCGGCGTATTCCTGGCTATTGTAGTTTAGGAGATATTGGCAGATTTAGCCATTTTGGGGGGTATGAAAATTTATGAAAAGTTCAATTACACCATGATTTCTCTATGTTCCCGAGGGCCTACAGTTACAACTCCGCTACCAGACTGTAGCAAATCAAAAGTTACGTCGAATGAGCCTATCGGCGTATTCCTGGCTATTGTAGTTTAGGAGATATTGGCAGATTTAGCCATTTTGGGGGGTATGAAAATTTATGAAAAGTTCAATTACACCATGATTTCTCTATGTTCCCGAGGGCCTACAGTTACAACTCCGCTACCAGACTGTAGCAAATCAAAAGTTACGTCGAATGAGCCTATCGGCGTATTCCTGGCTATTGTAGTTTAAGAGATATTGGCAGATTTAACCATTTTGGGGGGTATGAAAATTTATGAAAAGTTCAATTACACCATGATTTCTCTATGTTCCAGAGGGCCTACAGTTACAACTCCGCTACCAGACTGTAGCAAATCAAAAGTTACGTCGAATGA
>NW_027648728.1:0-35530 GCF_051294905.1 Botryllus schlosseri | reverse complement strand
TGGCGTATTCCTTGCTATTGTAGTTTAGGAGATATTGGGCAGATTTAGCCATTTTGGGGGGTATGAAAATTTATGAAAAGTTCAATTCCACCAAGATTTCTCTATGTTCCCGAGGGCCTACAGTTACAACTCTGCTACCAGATTGTAGCAATTCAAAAGTTACATCGAATGAGCCTATCGGCGTATTCCTGGCTATTGTAGTTTAGGAGATATTGGCAGATTTAGCCATTTTGGGGGGGTATGAAAATTTATGAAAAGTTCAATTCCACCAAGATTTCTCTATGTTCCCGAGGGGCCTACAGTTACAACTCTGCTACCAGATTGTAGCAATTCAAAAGTTACATCGAATGAGCCTATCGGCGTATTCTGGCTATTGTAGTTTAGGAGATATTGCAGATTTAGCCATTTTGGGGGGTATGAAAATTTATGAAAAGTTCAATTCCACCAAGATTTCTCTATGTTCCCGAGGGCCTACAGTTACAACTCTGCTACCAGATTGTAGCAATTCAAAAGTTACATCGAATGAGCCTATCGGCGTATTCCTGGCTATTGTAGTTTAGGAGATATTGGCAGATTTAGCCATTTTGGGGGTATGAAAATTTATGAAAAGTTCAATTCCACCAAGATTTCTCTATGTTCCCGAAGGCCTACAATTACAACTCTGCTACCAGATTGTAGCAATTCAAAAGTTACATCGAATGAGCCTATCGGCGTATTCCTGGCTATTGTAGTTTAGGAGATATTGGCAGATTTAGCCATTTTGGGGGGTATGAAAATTATGAAAAGTTCAATTCCACCAAGATTTCTCTATGTTCCCGAGGGCCTACAGTTACAACTCTGCTACCAGATTGTAGCAATTCAAAAGTTACATCGAATGAGCCTATCGGCGTATTCCTGGCTATTGTAGTTTAGGAGATATTGGCAGATTTAGCCATTTTGGGGGGTATGAAAATTTATGAAAAGTTCAATTCCACCAAGATTTCTTTATGTTCCCGAGGGCCTACAGTTACAACTCTGCTACCAGATTGTAGCAATTCAAAAGTTACATCGAATGAGCCTATCGGCGTATTCCTGGCTATTGTAGTTTAGGAGATATTGGCAGATTTAGCCATTTTGGGGGGTATGAAAATTTATGAAAAGTTCAATTCCACCAAGATTTCTCTATGTTCCCGAGGGCCTACAGTTACAACTCTGCTACCAGATTGTAGCAATTCAAAAGTTACATCGAATGAGCCTATCGGCGTATTCTTGGCTATTGTAGTTTAGGAGATATTGGCAGATTTAGCCATTTTGGGGGTATGAAAATTTATGAAAAGTTCAATTCCACCAAGATTTCTCTATGTTCCCGAGGGGCCTACAGTTACAACTCTGCTACCAGATTGTAGCAATTCAAAAGTTACATCGAATGAGCCTATCGACGTATTCCTGGCTATTGTAGTTTAGGAGATATTGGCAGATTTAGCCATTTTGGGGGTATGAAAATTTATGAAAAGTTCAATTCCACCAAGATTTCTCTATGTTCCCGAGGGCCTACAGTTACAACTCTGCTACCAGATTGTAGCAATTCAAAAGTTACATCGAATGAGCCTATCGGCGTATTCCTGGCTATTGTAGTTTAGGAGATATTGGCAGATTTATCCATTTTGGGGGGTATGAAAATTTATGAAAAGTTCAATTCCACCAAGATTTCTCTATGTTCCCGAGGGCCTACAGTTACAACTCTGCTACCAGATTGTAGCAATTCAAAAGTTACATCGAATGAGCCTATCGGCGTATTCCTGGCTATTGTAGTTTAGGAGATATTGCAGATTTAGCCATTTTGGGGGGTATGAAAATTTATGAGAAGTTCAATTCCACCAAGATTTCTCTATGTTCCCGAGGGCCTACAGTTACAACTCTGCTACCAGATTGTAGCAATTCAAAAGTTACATCGAATGAGCCTATCGGCGTATTCCTGGCTATTGTAGTTTAGGAGATATTGGCAGATTTAGCCATTTTGGGATGTATGAAAATTTATGAAAAGTTCAATTCCACCAAGATTTCTCTATGTTCCCGAGGGCCTACAGTTACAACTCTGCTACCAGATTGTAGCAATTCAAAAGTTACATCGAATGAGCCTATCGGCGTATTCTTGGCTATTGTAGTTTAGGAGATATTGGCAGATTTAGCCATTTTGGGGGGTATGAAAATTTATGAAAAGTTCAATTCCACCAAGATTTCTCTATGTTCCCGAGGGCCTACAGTTACAACTCTGCTACCAGATTGTAGCAATTCAAAAGTTACATCGAATGAGCCTATCGACGTATTCCTGGCTATTGTAGTTTAGGAGATATTGGCAGATTTAGCCATTTTGGGGGGTATGAAAATTTATGAAAAGTTCAATTCCACCAAGATTTCTCTATGTTCCCGAGGGCCTACAGTTACAACTCTGCTACCAGATTGTAGCAATTCAAAAGTTACATCGAATGAGCCTATCGGCGTATTCCTGGCTATTGTAGTTTAGGAGATATTGGCAGATTTATCCATTTTGGGGGGGGTATGAAAATTTATGAAAAGTTCAATTCCACCAAGATTTCTCTATGTTCCCGAGGGCCTACAGTTACAACTCTGCTACCAGATTGTAGCAATTCAAAAGTTACATCGAATGAGCCTATCGGCGTATTCCTGGCTATTGTAGTTTAGGAGATATTGGCAGATTTAGCCATTTTGGGGGGTATGAAAATTTATGAAAAGTTCAATTCCACCAAGATTTCTCTATGTTCCCGAGGGCCTACAGTTACAACTCTGCTACCAGATTGTAGCAATTCAAAAGTTACATCGAATGAGCCTATCGGCGTATTCCTGGCTATTGTAGTTTAGGAGATATTGGCAGATTTAGCCATTTTGGGGGGTATGAAAATTTATGAAAAGTTCAATTCCACCAAGATTTCTCTATGTTCCCGAGGGCCTACAGTTACAACTCTGCTACCAGATTGTAGCAATTTAAAAGATACATCGAATGAGCCTATCGGCGTATTCCTGGCTATTGTAGTTCAGGAGATATTGGCAGATTTAGCCATTTTGGGGGGTATGAAAATTTTTGAAAAGTTCAATTCCACCAAGATTTCTCTATGTTCCCGAGGGCCTACAGTTACAACTCTGCTCTCAGATTGTAGCAATTCAAAAGTTACATCGAATGAGCCTATCGGCGTATTCCTGGCTATTGTAGTTTAGGAGATATTGGCAGATTTAGCCATTTTGGGGGGTATGAAATTTTATGAAAAGTTCAATTCCACCAAGATTTCTCTATGTTCCCGAGGGCCTACAGTTACAACTCTGCTACCAGATTGTAGCAATTCAAAAGTTACATCGAATGAGCCTATCGGCGTATTCCTGGCTATTGTAGTTTAGGAGATCATTGGCAGATTTAGCCATTTTGGGGGGTATGAAAATTTATGAAAAGTTCAATTCCACCAAGATTTCTCTATGTTCCCGAGGGCCTACAGTTACAACTCTGCTACCAGACTGTAGCAATTCAAAAGTTACATCGAATGAGCCTATCGGCGTATTCCTGGCTATTGTAGTTTAGGAGATATTGGCAGATTTAGCCATTTTGGGGGGTATGAAAATTTATGAAAAGTTCAATTCCACCAAGATTTCTCTATGTTCCCGAGGGCCTACAGGTACAACTCTGCTACCAGATTGTAGCAATTCAAAATTTACATCGAATGAGCCTATCGGCGTATTCCTGGCTATTGTAGTTTAGGTGATATTGGCAGATTTAGCCATTTTGGGGGGTATGAAAATTTATGAAAAGTTCAATTCACCAAGATTTCTCTATGTTCCCGAGGGCCTACAGTCACAACTCTGCTACCAGATTGTAGCAATTCAAAAGTTACATCGAATGAGCCTATCGGCGTATTCCTGGCTATTGTAGTTTAGGAGATATTGGCAGATTTAGCCATTTTAGGGGGTATGAAAATTTATGAAAAGTTCAATTCCACCAAGATTTCTCTATGTTCCCGAGGGCCTACAGTTACAACTCTGCTACCAGATTGTAGCAATTCAAAAGTTACATCGAATGAGCCTATCGGCGTATTCCTGGCTATTGTAGTTTAGGAGATATTGGCAGATTTAGCCATTTTGCGGGGTATGAAAATTTATGAAAAGTTCAATTCCACCAAGATTTCTCTATGTTCCCGAGGGCCTACAGTTACAACTCTGCTACCAGATTGTAGCAATTCAAAAGTTACATCGAATGAGCCTATCGGCGTATTCCTGGCTATTGTAGTTTAGGAGATATTGGCAGATTTAGCCATTTTGGGGGGTATGAAAATATATGAAAAGTTCAATTCCACCAAGATTTCTCTATGTTCCCGAGGGCCTACAGTTACAACTCTGCTACCAGATTGTAGCAATTCAAAAGTTACATCGAATGAGCCTATCGGCGTATTCTTGGCTATTGTAGTTTAGGAGATATTGGCAGATTTAGCCATTTTGGGGGGTATGAAAATTTATGAAAAGTTCAATTCCACCAAGATTTCTCTATGTTCCCGAGGGCCTACAGTTACAACTCTGCTCTCAGATTGTAGCAATTCAAAAGTTACATCGAATGAGCCTATCGGCGTATTCCTGGCTATTGTAGTTTAGGAGATATTGGCAGATTTAGCCATTTTGGGGGTATGAAAATTTATGAAAAGTTCAATTCCACCAAGATTTCTCTATGTTCCCGAAGGCCTACAGTTACAACTCTGCTACCAGATTGTAGCAATTCGAAAGTTACATCGAATGAGCCTATCGGCGTATTCCTGGCTATTGTAGTTTAGGAGATATTGGCAGATTTAGCCATTTTGGGGGGTATGAAAATTTATGAAAAGTTCAATTCCACCAAGATTTCCCTATGTTCCCGAGGGCCTACAGTTACAACTCTGCTACCAGATTGTAGCAATTCAAAAGTTACATCGAATGAGCCTATCGGCGTATTCCTGGCTATTGTAGTTTAGGAGATATTGGCAGATTTAGCCATTTTGGGGGGTATGAAAATTTATGAAAAGTTCAATTCCACCAAGATTTCTCTATGTTCCCGAGGGCCTACAGTTACAACTCTGCAACCAGATTGTAGCAATTCAAAAGTTACATCGAATGAGCCTATCGGCGTATTCTTGGCTATTGTAGTTTAGGAGATATTGGCAGATTTAGCCATTTTTGGGGGTATGAAAATTTATGAAAAGTTCAATTCCACCAAGATTTCTTTATGTTCCCGAGGGCCTACAGTTACAACTCTGCTACCAGATTGTAGCAATTCAAAAGTTACATCGAATGAGCCTATCGGCGTATTCCTGGCTATTGTAGTTTAGGAGATATTGGCAGATTTAGCCATTTTGGGGGTATGAAAATTTATGAAAAGTTCAATTCCATCAAGATTTCTCTATGTTCCCGAGGGCCTACAGTTACAACTCTGCTACCAGACTGTAGCAATTCAAAAGTTACATCGAATGAGCCTATCGGCGTATTCCTGGCTATTGTAGTTTAGGAGATATTGGCAGATTTAGCCATTTTGGGGGGTATGAAAATTTATGAAAAGTTCAATTCCACCAAGATTTCTCTATGTTCCCGAGGGCCTACAATTACAACTCTGCTACCAGATTGTAGCAATTCAAAAGTTACATCGAATGAGCCTATCGGCGTATTCCTGGCTATTGTAGTTTAGGAGATATTGGCAGATTTAGCCATTTTGGGGGAGTATGAAAATTTATGAAAAGTTCAATTCCACCAAGATTTCTCTATGTTCCCGAGGGCCTACAGTTACAACTCTGCTACCAGATTGTAGCAATTCAAAAGTTACATCGAATGAGCCTATCGGCGTATTCCTGGCTATTGTAGTTTAGGAGATATTGGCAGATTTAGCCATTTTGGGGGTATGAAAATTTATGAAAAGTTCAATTCCACCAAGATTTCTCTATGTTCCCGAGGGCCTACAGTTACAACTCTGCTACCAGATTGTAGCAATTCAAAAGTTACATCGAATGAGCCTATCGGCGTATTCCTGGCTATTGTAGTTTAGGAGATATTGGCAGATTTAGCCATTTTGGGGGGTATGAAAATTTATGAAAAGTTCAATTCCACCAAGATTTCTCTATGTTCCCGAGGGCCTACAGTTACAACTCTGCTACCAGATTGTAGCAATTCAAAAGTTACATCGAATGAGCCTATCGGCGTATTCCTGGCTATTGTAGTTTAGGAGATATTGGCAGATTAAGCCATTTTGGGGGGTATGAAAATTTATGAAAAGTTCAATTCCACCAAGATTTCTCTATGTTCCCGAGAGCCTACAATTACAACTCTGCTACCAGATTGTAGCAATTCAAAAGTTACATCGAATGAGCCTATCGGCGTATTCCTGGTTATTGTAGTTTAGGAGATATTGGCAGATTTAGCCATTTTTGGGGGGTATGAAAATTTATGAAAAGTTCAATTCCACCAAGATTTCTCTATGTTCCCGAGGGCCTACAGTTACAACTCTGCTACCAGATTGTAGCAATTCAAAAGTTACATCGAATGAGCCTATCGGCGTATTCCTGGCTATTGTAGTTTAGGAGATATTGGCAGATTTAGCCATTTTGGGGGGTATGAAAATTTATGAAAAGTTCAATTCCACCAAGATTTCTCTATGTTCCCGAGGGCCTACAGTTACAACTCTGCTACCAGATTGTAGCAATTCAAAAGTTACATCGAATGAGCCTATCGGCGTATTCTGGCTATTGTAGTTTAGGAGATATTGGCAGATTTAGCCATTTTGGGGGGTATGAAAATTTATGAAAAGTTCAATTCCACCAAGATTTCTCTATGTTCCCGAGGGCCTACAGTTACAACTCTGCTACCAGATTGTAGCAATTCAAAAGTTACATCGAATGAGCCTATCGGCGTATTCCTGGCTATTGTAGTTTAGGAGATATTGGCAGATTTAGCCATTTTGGGGGGTATGAAAATTTATGAAAAGTTCAATTCCACCAAGATTTCTCTATGTTCCCGAGGGCCTACAGTTACAACTCTGCTACCAGATTGTAGCAATTCAAAAGTTACATCGAATGAGCCTATCGGCGTATTCCTGGCTATTGTAGTTTAGGAGATATTGGCAGATTTAGCTATTTTGGGGGGTATGAAAATTTATGAAAAGTTCAATTCCACCAAGATTTCTCTATGTTCCCGAGGGCCTACAGTTACAACTCTGCTACCAGATTGTAGCAATTCAAAAGTTACATCGAATGAGCCTATCGGCGTATTCTTGGCTATTGTAGTTTAGGAGATATTGGCAGATTTAGCCATTTTGGGGGGTATGAAAATTTATGAAAAGTTCAATTTCCACCAAGATTTCTCTATGTTCCCGAGGGCCTACAGTTACAACTCTGCTACCAGATTGTAGCAATTCAAAAGTTACATCGAATGAGCCTATCGGCGTATTCCTGGCTATTGTAGTTTAGGAGATATTGGCAGATTTAGCCATTTTGGGGGGTATGAAAATTTATGAAAAGTTCAATTCCACCAAGATTTCTCTATGTTCCCGAGGGCCTACAGTTACAACTCTGCTACCAGATTGTAGCAATTCAAAAGTTACATCGAATGAGCCTATCGGCGTATTCCTGGCTATTGTAGTTTAGGAGATATTGGCAGATTTATCCATTTTGGGGGGTATGAAAATTTATGAAAAGTTCAATTCCACCAAGATTTCTCTATGTTCCCGAGGGCCTACAGTTACAACTCTGCTACCAGATTGTAGCAATTCAAAAGTTACATCGAATGAGCCTATCGGCGTATTCCTGGCTATTGTAGTTTAGGAGATATTGGCAGATTTAGCCATTTTGGGGGGTATGAAAATTTATGAAAAGTTCAATTCCACCAAAATTTCTCTATGTTCCCGAGGGCCTACAGTTACAACTCTGCTACCAGATTGTAGCAATTTAAAAGATACATCGAATGAGCCTATCGGCGTATTCCTGGCTATTGTAGTTCAGGAGATATTGGCAGATTTAGCCATTTTGGGGGGTATGAAAATTTTTGAAAAGTTCAATTCCACCAAGATTTCTCTATGTTCCCGAGGGCCTACAGTTACAACTCTGCTCTCAGATTGTAGCAATTCAAAGTTACATCGAATGAGCCTATCGGCGTATTCCTGGCTATTGTAGTTTAGGAGATATTGGCAGATTTAGCCATTTTGGGGGTATGAAATTTTATGAAAAGTTCAATTCCACCAAGATTTCTCTATGTTCCCGAGGGCCTACTGTTACAACTCTGCTACCAGATTGTAGCAATTCAAAAGTTACATCGAATGAGCCTATCGGCGTATTCCTGGCTATTGTAGTTTAGGAGATATTGGCAGATTTAGCCATTTTGGGGGGTATGAAAATTTATGAAAAGTTCAATTCCACCAAGATTTCTCTATGTTCCCGAGGGCCTACAGTTACATCTCTGCTACCAGACTGTAGCAATTCAAAAGTTACACCGAATGAGCCTATCGGCGTATTCCTGGCTATTGTAGTTTACGAGATATTGGCAGATTTAGCCATTTTGGGGGGTATGAAAATTTATGAAAAGTTCAATTCCTCCAAGATTTCTCTATGTTCCCGAGGGCCTACAGTTACAACTCTGCTACCAGATTGTAGCAATTCAAAATTTACATCGAATGAGCCTATCGGCGTATTCCTGGCTATTGTAGTTTAGGTGATATTGGCAGATTAAGCCATTTTGGGGGGTATGAAAATTTATGAAAAGTTCAATTCCACCAATATTTCTCTATGTTCCCGAGGGCCTACAGTTACAACTCTGCTACCAGATTGTAGCAATTCAAAATTTACATCGAATGAGCCTATCGGCGTATTCCTGGCTATTGTAGTTTAGGAGATATTAGCAGATTTAGCCATTTTAGGGGGTATGAAAATTTATGAAAAGTTCAATTCCACCAAGATTTCTCTATGTTCCCGAGGGCCTACAGTTACAACTCTGCTACCTAGATTGTAGCAATTCAAAAGTTACATCGAATGAGCCTATCGGCGTATTCCTGGCTATTGTAGTTTAGGAGATATTGGCAGATTTAGCCATTTTGGGGGGTATGAAAATTTATGAAAAGTTCAATTCCACCAAGATTTCTCTATGTTCCCGAGGGCCTACAGTTACATCTCTGCTACCAGACTGTAGCAATTCAAAAGTTACACCGAATGAGCCTATCGGCGTATTCCTGGCTATTGTAGTTTACGAGATATTGGCAGATTTAGCCATTTTGGGGGGTATGAAAATTTATGAAAAGTTCAATTCCTCCAAGATTTCTCTATGTTCCCGAGGGCCTACAGTTACAAACTCTGCTACCAGATTGTAGCAATTCAAAATTTACATCGAATGAGCCTATCGGCGTATTCCTGGCTATTGTAGTTTAGGTGATATTGGCAGATTAAGCCATTTTGGGGGGTATGAAAATTTATGAAAAGTTCAATTCCACCAAGATTTCTCTATGTTCCCGAGGGCCTACAGTTACATCTCTGCTACCAGACTGTAGCAATTCAAAAGTTACACCGAATGAGCCTATCGGCGTATTCCTGGCTATTGTAGTTTACGAGATATTGGCAGATTTAGCCATTTTGGGGGGTATGAAAATTTATGAAAAGTTCAATTCCTCCAAGATTTCTCTATGTTCCCGAGGGCCTACAGTTACAACTCTGCTACCAGATTGTAGCAATTCAAAATTTACATCGAATGAGCCTATCGGCGTATTCCTGGCTATTGTAGTTTAGGTGATATTGGCAGATTAAGCCATTTTGGGGGGTATGAAAATTTATGAAAAGTTCAATTCCACCAATATTTCTCTATGTTCCCGAGGGCCTACAGTTACAACTCTGCTACCAGATTGTAGCAATTCAAAATTTACATCGAATGAGCCTATCGGCGTATTCCTGGCTATTGTAGTTTAGGAGATATTAGCAGATTTAGCCATTTTAGGGGGTATGAAAATTTATGAAAAGTTCAATTCCACCAAGATTTCTCTATGTTCCCGAGGGCCTACAGTTACAACTCTGCTACCAGATTGTAGCAATTCAAAAGTTACATCGAATGAGCCTATCGGCGTATTCCTGGCTATTGTAGTTTAGGAGATATTGGCAGATTTAGCCATTTTGGGGGGTATGAAAATTTATGAAAAGTTCAATTCCACCAAGATTTCTCTATGTTCCCGAGGGCCTACAGTTACAACTCTGCTACCAGATTGTAGCAATTCAAAAGTTACATCGAATGAGTCTATCGGCGTATTCCTGGCTATTGTAGTTTAGGAGATATTGGCAGATTTAGCCATTTTTGGGGGGTATGAAAATTTATGAAAAGTTCAATTCCACCAAGATTTCTCTATGTTCCCGAGGGCCTACAGTTACAACTCTGCTACCAGATTGTAGCAATTCAAAAGTTACATCGAATGAGCCTAGCGGCGTATTCGTGGCTATTGTAGTTTAGGAGATATTGGCAGATTTAGCCATTTTGGGGGGTATGAAAATTTATGAAAAGTTCAATTCCACCAAGATTTCTCTATGTTCCCGAGGGCCTACAGTTACAACTCTGCTACCAGATTGTAGCAATTCAAAAGTTACATCGAATGAGCCTATCGGCGTATTCCTGGCTATTGTAGTTTAGGAGATATTGGCAGATTTAGCCATTTTGGGGGGTATGAAAATTTATGAAAAGTTCAATTCCACCAAGATTTCTCTATGTTCCCGAGGGCCTACAGTTACAACTCTGCTACCAGATTGTAGCAATTCAAAAGTTACATCGAATGAGCCTATCGGCGTATTCCTGGCTATTGTAGTTCAGGAGATTTTGGCAGATTTAGCCATTTTGGGGGGTATGAAAATTTATGAAAAGTTCAATTCCACCAAGATTTCCCTATGTTCCCGAGGGCCTACAGTTACAACTCTGCTACCAGATTGTAGCAATTCAAAAGTTACATCGAATAAGCCTATCGGCGTATTCCTGGCTATTGTAGTTTAGGAGATATTGGCAGATTTAGCCATTTTGGGGGGTATGAAAATTTTTGAAAAGTTCAATTCCACCAAGATTTCTCTATGTTCCCGAGGGCCTACAGTTACAACTCTGCAACCAGATTGTAGCAATTCAAAAGTTAAATCGAATGAGCCTATCGGCGTATACCTGGCTATTGTAGTTTAGGAGATATTGGCAGACTTAGCCATTTTGGGGGTATGAAAATTCATGAAAAGTTCAATTTCACCAAGATTTCGCTATGTTCCCGAGGGCCTACAGTTACAACTCTGCTACCAGATTGTAGCAATTCAAAAGTTACATCGAATGAGCCTATCGGCGTATACCTGGCTATTGTAGTTTAGGAGATATTAGCAGACTTAGCCATTTTGGGGGGTATGAAAATTCATGAAAAGTTCAATTTCACCAAGATTTCTCTATGTTCCCGAGGGCCTACAGTTACAACTCTGCTACCAGATTGTAGCAATTCAAAAGAAACATCAAATGAGCCTATCGGCGTATTCCTGGCTATTGTAGTTTAGGAGATATTGGCAGATTTAGCCATTTTGGGGGGTATGAAAATTTATGAAAAGTTCAATTCCACCAAGATTTCTCTATGTTCCCGAGGGCCTACAGTTACAACTCTGCTACCAGACTGTAGCAATTCAAAAGTTACATCGAATGAGCCTATCGGCGTATTCCTGGCTATTGTAGTTTAGGAGATATTGGCAGATTTAGCCATTTTGGGGGGTATGAAAATTTATGAAAAGTTCAATTCCACCAAGATTTCTCTATGTTCCCGAGGGCCTACAGTTACAACTCTGCTACCAGATTGTAGCAATTCAAAAGTTACATCGAATGAGCCTGTCGGCGTATTCTTGGCTATTGTAGTTTAGGAGATATTGGCAGATTTAGCGTTTTTGGGGGGTATGAAAATTTATGAAAAGTTCAATTCCACCAAGATTTCTCTATGTTCCCGAGGGCCTACAGTTACAACTCTGCTACTAGATTGTAGCAATTCAAAAGTTACATCGAATGAGCCTATCGGCGTATTCCTGGCTATTGTAGTTTAGGAGATATTGGCAGATTTAGCCATTTTGGGGGGTATGAAAATTTATGAAAAGTTCAATTCCACCAAGATTTCTCTATGTTCCCGAGGGCCTACAGTTACAACTCTGCTACCAGATTGTAGCAATTCAAAAGTTACATCGAATGAGCCTATCGGCGTATTCCTGGCTATTGTAGTTTAGGAGATTTTGGCAGATTTAGCCATTTTGGGGGGTATGAAAATTTATTTAAAGTTCAATTCCACCAAGATTTCCCTATGTTCCCGAGGGCCTACAGTTACAACTCTGCTACCAGATTGTAGCAATTCAAAAGTTACATCGAATGAGCCTATCGGCGTATTCCTGGCTATTGTAGTTTAGGAGATATTGGCAGATTTAGCCATTTTGGCGGGTATGAAAATTTTTGAAAAGTTCAATTCCACCAAGATTTCTCTATGTTCCCGAGGGCCTACAGTTACAACTCTGCATCCAGATTGTAGCAATTCAAAAGTTACATCGAATGAGCCTATCGGCGTATTCCTGGCTATTGTAGTTTAGGAGATATTGGCAGATTTAGCCATTTTGGGGGGTATGAAAATTTATGAAAAGTTCAATTCCACCAAGATTTCTCTATGTTCCCGAGGGCCTACAGTTACAACTCTGCTACCAGATTGTAGCAATTCAAAAGTTACATCGAATGAGCCTATCGGCGTATACCTGGCTATTGTAGTTTAGGAGATATTGGCAGACTTAGCCATTTTGAGGGTATGAAAATTCATGAAAAGTTCAATTTCACCAAGATTTCGCTATGTTCCCGAGGGCCTACAGTTACAACTCTGCTACCAGATTGTAGCAATTCAAAAGTTACATCGAATGAGCCTATCGGCGTATACCTGGCTATTGTAGTTTAGGAGATATTAGCAGACTTAGCCATTTTGGGGGGTATGAAAATTCATGAAAAGTTCAATTTCACCAAGATTTCTCTATGTTCCCGAGGGCCTACAGTTACAACTCTGCTACCAGATTGTAGCAATTCAAAAGAAACATCAAATGAGCCTATCGGCGTATTCCTGGCTATTGTAGTTTAGGAGATATTGGCAGATTTAGCCATTTTGGGGGGTATGAAAATTTATGAAAAGTTCAATTCCACCAAGATTTCTCTATGTTCCCGAGGGCCTACAGTTACAACTCTGCTACCAGACTGTAGCAATTCAAAAGTTACATCGAATGAGCCTATCGGCGTATTCCTGGCTATTGTAGTTTAGGAGATATTGGCAGATTTAGCCATTTTGGGGGGTATGAAAATTTATGAAAAGTTCAATTCCACCAAGATTTCTCTATGTTCCCGAGGGCCTACAGTTACAACTCTGCTACCAGATTGTAGCAATTCAAAAGTTACATCGAATGAGCCTGTCGGCGTATTCTTGGCTATTGTAGTTTAGGAGATATTGGCAGATTTAGCGTTTTTGGGGGGTATGAAAATTTATGAAAAGTTCAATTCCACCAAGATTTCTCTATGTTCCCGAGGGCCTACAGTTACAACTCTGCTACTAGATTGTAGCAATTCAAAAGTTACATCGAATGAGCCTATCGGCGTATTCCTGGCTATTGTAGTTTAGGAGATATTGGCAGATTTAGCCATTTTGGGGGGTATGAAAATTTATGAAAAGTTCAATTCCACCAAGATTTCTCTATGTTCCCGAGGGCCTACAGTTACAACTCTGCTACCAGATTGTAGCAATTCAAAAGTTACATCGAATGAGCCTATCGGCGTATTCCTGGCTATTGTAGTTTAGGAGATTTTGGCAGATTTAGCCATTTTGGGGGGTATGAAAATTTATGAAAAGTTCAATTCCACCAAGATTTCCCTATGTTCCCGAGGGCCTACAGTTACAACTCTGCTACCAGATTGTAGCAATTCAAAAGTTACATCGAATGAGCCTATCGGCGTATTCCTGGCTATTGTAGTTTAGGAGATATTGGCAGATTTAGCCATTTTGGGGGGTATGAAAATTTTTGAAAAGTTCAATTCCACCAAGATTTCTCTATGTTCCCGAGGGCCTACAGTTACAACTCTGCATCCAGATTGTAGCAATTCAAAAGTTACATCGAATGAGCCTATCGGCGTATTCCTGGCTATTGTAGTTTAGGAGATATTGGCAGATTTAGCCATTTTGGGGGGTATGAAAATTTATGAAAAGTTCAATTCCACCAAGATTTCTCTATGTTCCCGAGGGCCTACAGTTACAACTCTGCTACCAGATTGTAGCAATTCAAAAGTTACATCGAATGAGCCTATCGGCGTATACCTGGCTATTGTAGTTTAGGAGATATTGGCAGACTTAGCCATTTTGGGGGTATGAAAATTCATGAAAAGTTCAATTTCACCAAGATTTCTCTATGTTCCCGAGGGCCTACAGTTACAACTCTGCTACCAGATTGTAGCAATTCAAAAGTTACATCGAATGAGCCTATCGGCGTATACCTGGCTATTGTAGTTTAGGAGATATTGGCAGACTTAGCCATTTTGGGGGGTATGAAAATTTATGAAAAGTTCAATTTCACCAAGATTTCTCTATGTTCCCGAGGGCCTACAGTTACAACTTTGCTACCAGATTGTAGCAATTCAAAAGTAACATCAAATGAGCCTATCGGCGTATTCCTGGCTATTGTAGTTTAGGAGATATTGGCAGATTTAGCCATTTTGAGGGGTATGAAAATTTATGAAAAGTTCAATTCCACCAAGATTTCTCTATGTTCCCGAGGGCCTACAGTTACAACTCTGCTACCAGACTGTAGCAATTCAAACGTTACATCGAATGAGCCTATCGGCGTATTCCTGGCTATTGTAGTTTAGGAGATATTGGCAGATTTAGCCATTTTGGGGGGTATGAAAATTTATGAAAAGTTCAATTCCACCAAGATTTCTCTATGTTCCCGAGGGCCTACAGTTACAACTCTGCAACCAGATTGTAGCAATTCAAAAGTTAAATCGAATGAGCCTATCGGCGTATACCTGGCTATTGTAGTTTAGGAGATATTGGCAGACTTAGCCATTTTGGGGGTATGAAAATTCATGAAAAGTTCAATTTCACCAAGATTTCGCTATGTTCCCGAGGGCCTACAGTTACAACTCTGCTACCAGATTGTAGCAATTCAAAAGTTACATCGAATGAGCCTATCGGCGTATACCTGGCTATTGTAGTTTAGGAGATATTAGCAGACTTAGCCATTTTGGGGGGTATGAAAATTCATGAAAAGTTCAATTTCACCAAGATTTCTCTATGTTCCCGAGGGCCTACAGTTACAACTCTGCTACCAGATTGTAGCAATTCAAAAGAAACATCAAATGAGCCTATCGGCGTATTCCTGGCTATTGTAGTTTAGGAGATATTGGCAGATTTAGCCATTTTGGGGGGTATGAAAATTTATGAAAAGTTCAATTCCACCAAGATTTCTCTATGTTCCCGAGGGCCTACAGTTACAACTCTGCTACCAGACTGTAGCAATTCAAAAGTTACATCGAATGAGCCTATCGGCGTATTCCTGGCTATTGTAGTTTAGGAGATATTGGCAGATTTAGCCATTTTGGGGGGTATGAAAATTTATGAAAAGTTCAATTCCACCAAGATTTCTCTATGTTCCCGAGGGCCTACAGTTACAACTCTGCTACCAGATTGTAGCAATTCAAAAGTTACATCGAATGAGCCTGTCGGCGTATTCTTGGCTATTGTAGTTTAGGAGATATTGGCAGATTTAGCGTTTTTGGGGGGTATGAAAATTTATGAAAAGTTCAATTCCACCAAGATTTCTCTATGTTCCCGAGGGCCTACAGTTACAACTCTGCTACTAGATTGTAGCAATTCAAAAGTTACATCGAATGAGCCTATCGGCGTATTCCTGGCTATTGTAGTTTAGGAGATATTGGCAGATTTAGCCATTTTGGGGGGTATGAAAATTTATGAAAAGTTCAATTCCACCAAGATTTCTCTATGTTCCCGAGGGCCTACAGTTACAACTCTGCTACCAGATTGTAGCAATTCAAAAGTTACATCGAATGAGCCTATCGGCGTATTCCTGGCTATTGTAGTTTAGGAGATTTTGGCAGATTTAGCCATTTTGGGGGGTATGAAAATTTATTTAAAGTTCAATTCCACCAAGATTTCCCTATGTTCCCGAGGGCCTACAGTTACAACTCTGCTACCAGATTGTAGCAATTCAAAAGTTACATCGAATGAGCCTATCGGCGTATTCCTGGCTATTGTAGTTTAGGAGATATTGGCAGATTTAGCCATTTTGGCGGGTATGAAAATTTTTGAAAAGTTCAATTCCACCAAGATTTCTCTATGTTCCCGAGGGCCTACAGTTACAACTCTGCATCCAGATTGTAGCAATTCAAAAGTTACATCGAATGAGCCTATCGGCGTATTCCTGGCTATTGTAGTTTAGGAGATATTGGCAGATTTAGCCATTTTGGGGGGTATGAAAATTTATGAAAAGTTCAATTCCACCAAGATTTCTCTATGTTCCCGAGGGCCTACAGTTACAACTCTGCTACCAGATTGTAGCAATTCAAAAGTTACATCGAATGAGCCTATCGGCGTATACCTGGCTATTGTAGTTTAGGAGATATTGGCAGACTTAGCCATTTTGAGGGTATGAAAATTCATGAAAAGTTCAATTTCACCAAGATTTCGCTATGTTCCCGAGGGCCTACAGTTACAACTCTGCTACCAGATTGTAGCAATTCAAAAGTTACATCGAATGAGCCTATCGGCGTATACCTGGCTATTGTAGTTTAGGAGATATTAGCAGACTTAGCCATTTTGGGGGGTATGAAAATTCATGAAAAGTTCAATTTCACCAAGATTTCTCTATGTTCCCGAGGGCCTACAGTTACAACTCTGCTACCAGATTGTAGCAATTCAAAAGAAACATCAAATGAGCCTATCGGCGTATTCCTGGCTATTGTAGTTTAGGAGATATTGGCAGATTTAGCCATTTTGGGGGGTATGAAAATTTATGAAAAGTTCAATTCCACCAAGATTTCTCTATGTTCCCGAGGGCCTACAGTTACAACTCTGCTACCAGACTGTAGCAATTCAAAAGTTACATCGAATGAGCCTATCGGCGTATTCCTGGCTATTGTAGTTTAGGAGATATTGGCAGATTTAGCCATTTTGGGGGGTATGAAAATTTATGAAAAGTTCAATTCCACCAAGATTTCTCTATGTTCCCGAGGGCCTACAGTTACAACTCTGCTACCAGATTGTAGCAATTCAAAAGTTACATCGAATGAGCCTGTCGGCGTATTCTTGGCTATTGTAGTTTAGGAGATATTGGCAGATTTAGCGTTTTTGGGGGGTATGAAAATTTATGAAAAGTTCAATTCCACCAAGATTTCTCTATGTTCCCGAGGGCCTACAGTTACAACTCTGCTACTAGATTGTAGCAATTCAAAAGTTACATCGAATGAGCCTATCGGCGTATTCCTGGCTATTGTAGTTTAGGAGATATTGGCAGATTTAGCCATTTTGGGGGGTATGAAAATTTATGAAAAGTTCAATTCCACCAAGATTTCTCTATGTTCCCGAGGGCCTACAGTTACAACTCTGCTACCAGATTGTAGCAATTCAAAAGTTACATCGAATGAGCCTATCGGCGTATTCCTGGCTATTGTAGTTTAGGAGATTTTGGCAGATTTAGCCATTTTGGGGGGTATGAAAATTTATGAAAAGTTCAATTCCACCAAGATTTCCCTATGTTCCCGAGGGCCTACAGTTACAACTCTGCTACCAGATTGTAGCAATTCAAAAGTTACATCGAATGAGCCTATCGGCGTATTCCTGGCTATTGTAGTTTAGGAGATATTGGCAGATTTAGCCATTTTGGGGGGTATGAAAATTTTTGAAAAGTTCAATTCCACCAAGATTTCTCTATGTTCCCGAGGGCCTACAGTTACAACTCTGCATCCAGATTGTAGCAATTCAAAAGTTACATCGAATGAGCCTATCGGCGTATTCCTGGCTATTGTAGTTTAGGAGATATTGGCAGATTTAGCCATTTTGGGGGGTATGAAAATTTATGAAAAGTTCAATTCCACCAAGATTTCTCTATGTTCCCGAGGGCCTACAGTTACAACTCTGCTACCAGATTGTAGCAATTCAAAAGTTACATCGAATGAGCCTATCGGCGTATACCTGGCTATTGTAGTTTAGGAGATATTGGCAGACTTAGCCATTTTGGGGGTATGAAAATTCATGAAAAGTTCAATTTCACCAAGATTTCTCTATGTTCCCGAGGGCCTACAGTTACAACTCTGCTACCAGATTGTAGCAATTCAAAAGTTACATCGAATGAGCCTATCGGCGTATACCTGGCTATTGTAGTTTAGGAGATATTGGCAGACTTAGCCATTTTGGGGGGTATGAAAATTTATGAAAAGTTCAATTTCACCAAGATTTCTCTATGTTCCCGAGGGCCTACAGTTACAACTTTGCTACCAGATTGTAGCAATTCAAAAGTAACATCAAATGAGCCTATCGGCGTATTCCTGGCTATTGTAGTTTAGGAGATATTGGCAGATTTAGCCATTTTGAGGGGTATGAAAATTTATGAAAAGTTCAATTCCACCAAGATTTCTCTATGTTCCCGAGGGCCTACAGTTACAACTCTGCTACCAGACTGTAGCAATTCAAACGTTACATCGAATGAGCCTATCGGCGTATTCCTGGCTATTGTAGTTTAGGAGATATTGGCAGATTTAGCCATTTTGGGGGGTATGAAAATTTATGAAAAGTTCAATTCCACCAAGATTTCTCTATGTTCCCGAGGGCCTACAGTTACAACTCTGCTACCAGATTGTAGCAATTCAAAAGTTACATCGAATGAGCCTATCGGCGTATTCCTGGCTATTGTAGTTTAGGAGATATTGGCAGATTTAGCCATTTTGCGGGGTATGAAAATTTATGAAAAGTTCAATTCCACCAAGATTTCTCTATGTTCCCGAGGGCCTACAGTTACAACTCTGCTACCAGACTGTAGCAATTCAAAAGTTACACCGAATGAGCCTATCGGCGTATTCCTGGCTATTGTAGTTTAGGAGATATTGGCAGATTTAGCCATTTTGGGGGGTATGAAAATTTATGAAAAGTTCAATTCCACCAAGATTTCTCTATGTTCCCGAGGGCCTACAGTTACAACTCTGCTACCAGATTATAGCAATTCAAAATTTACATCGAATGAGCCTATCGGCGTATTCCTGGCTATTGTAGTTTAGGTGATATTGGCAGATTTAGCCATTTTGGGGGGTATGAAAATTTATGAAAAGTTCAATTCCACCAAGATTTCTCTATGTTCCCGAGGGCCTACAGTTACAACTCTGCTACCAGATTGTAGCAATTCAAAAGTTACATCGAATGAGCCTATCGGCGTATTCCTGGCTATTGTAGTTTAGGAGATATTGGCAGATTTAGCCATTTTGGGGGGTATGAAAATTTATGAAAAGTTCAATTCCACCAAGATTTCTCTATGTTCCCGAGGGCCTACAGTTACAACTCTGCTACCAGATTATAGCAATTCAAAATTTACATCGAATGAGCCTATCGGCGTATTCCTGGCTATTGTAGTTTAGGTGATATTGGCAGATTTAGCCATTTTGGGGGGTATGAAAATTTATGAAAAGTTCAATTCCACCAAGATTTCTCTATGTTCCCGAGGGCCTACAGTTACAACTCTGCTACCAGATTGTAGCAATTCAAAAGTTACATCGAATGAGCCTATCGGCGTATACCTGGCTATTGTAGTTTAGGAGATATTGGCAGACTTAGCCATTTTGGGGGTATGAAAATTCATGAAAAGTTCAATTTCACCAAGATTTCTCCATGTTCCCGAGGGCCTACAGTTACAACTCTGCTACCAGATTGTAGCAATTCAAAAGTTACATCGAATGAGCCTATCGGCGTATACCTGGCTATTGTAGTTTAGGAGATATTGGCAGACTTAGCCATTTTGGGGGGTATGAAAATTCATGAAAAGTTCAATTTCACCAAGATTTCTCTATGTTCCCGAGGGCCTACAGTTACAACTCTGCTACCAGATTGTAGCAATTCAAAAGAAACATCAAATAAGCCTATCGGCGTATTCCTGGCTATTGTAGTTTAGGAGATATTGGCAGATTTAGCCATTTTGGGGGGTATGAAAATTTATGAAAAGTTCAATTCCACCAAGATTTCTCTATGTTCCCGAGGGCCTACAGTTACAACTCTGCTACCAGACTGTAGCAATTCAAAAGTTACATCGAATGAGCTTATCGGCGTATTCCTGGCTATTGTAGTTTAGGAGATATTGGCAGATTTAGCCATTTTGGGGGGTATGAAAATTTATGAAAAGTTCAATTCCACCAAGATTTCTCTATGTTCCCGAGGGCCTACAGTTACAACTCTGCTACCAGATTGTAGCAATTCAAAAGTTACATCGAATGAGCCTGTCGGCGTATTCTTGGCTATTGTAGTTTAGGAGATATTGGCAGATTTAGCGTTTTTGGGGGGTATGAAAATTTATGAAAAGTTCAATTCCACCAAGATTTCTCTATGTTCCCGAGGGCCTACAGTTACAACTCTGCTACCAGATTGTAGCAATTCAAAAGTTACATCGAATGAGCCTATCGGCGTATTTCTGGCTATTGTAGTTTAGGAGATATTGGCAGATTTAGCCATTTTGGGGGGTATGAAAATTTAGGAAAAGTTTAATTCCACCAAGATTTCTCTATGTTCCCGAGGGCCTACAGTTACAACTCTGCTACCAGATTGTAGCAATTCAAAAGTTACATCGAATGAGCCTATCGGCGTATTCCTGGCTATTGTAGTTTAGGAGATTTTGGCAGATTTAGCCATTTTGGGGGGTATGAAAATTTATGAAAAGTTCAATTCCACCAAGATTTCCCTATGTTCTCGAGGGCCTACAGTTACAACTCTGCTACCAGATTGTAGCAATTCAAAAGTTACATCGAATGAGCCTATCGGCGTATTCCTGGCTATTGTAGTTTAGGAGATATTGGCAGATTTAGCCATTTTGGGGGGTATGAAAATTTTTGAAAAGTTCAATTCCACCAAGATTTCTCTATGTTCCCGAGGGCCTACAGTTACAACTCTGCAACCAGATTGTAGCAATTCAAAAGTTACATCGAATGAGCCTATCGGCGTATTCCTGGCTATTGTAGTTTAGGAGATATTGGCAGATTTAGCCATTTTGGGGGGTATGAAAATTTATGAAAAGTTCAATTCCACCAAGATTTCTCTATGTTCCCGAGGGCCTACAGTTACAACTCTGCTACCAGATTGTAGCTATTCAAAAGTTACATCGAATGAGCCTATCGGCGTATACCTGGCTATTGTAGTTTAGGAGATATTGGCAGACTTAGCCATTTTGGGGGTATGAAAATTCATGAAAAGTTCAATTTCACCAAGATTTCTCTATGTTCCCGAGGGCCTACAGTTACAACTCTGCTACCAGATTGTAGCAATTCAAAAGTTACATCGAATGAGCCTATCGGCGTATTCCTAGCTATTGTAGTTTAGGAGATATTGGCAGATTTGGCCATTTTGGGGGGTATGAAAATTTATGAAAAGTTCAATTCCACCAAGATTTCTCTATGTTCCCGAGGGCCTACAGTTACAACTCTGCTACCAGATTGTAGCAATTCAAAAGTTACATCGAATGAGCCTATCGGCGTATTCCTGGCTATTGTAGTTTAGGAGATATTGGCATATTTAGCCATTTTGGGGGGTATGAAAATTTATGAAAAGTTCAATTCCACGAAGATTTCCCTATGTTCCCGAGGGCCTACAGTTACAACTCTGCTACCAGATTGTAGCAATTCAAAAGTTACATCGAATGAGCCTATCGGCGTATTCCTGGCTATTGTAGTTTAGGAGATATTGGCAGATTTAGCCATTTTGGGGGGTATGAAAATTTATGAAAAGTTCAATTCCACCAAGATTTCTCTATGTTCCCGAGGGCCTACAGTTACAACTCTGCTACCAGATTGTAGCAATTCAAAAGTTACATCGAATGAGCCTATCGGCGTATTCCTGGCTATTGTAGTTTAGGAGATATTGGCAGATTTAGCCATTTTGGGGGGTATGAAAATTTATGAAAAGTTCAATTCCACCAAGATTTCTCTATGTTGCCGAGGGCCTACAGTTACAACTCTGCTACCAGATTGTAGCAATTCAAAAGTTACATCGAATGAGCCTATCGGCGTATTCCTGGCTATTGTAGTTTAGGAGATATTGGCAGATTTAGCCATTTTGGGGGGTATGAAAATTTATGAAAAGTTCAATTCCACCAAGATTTCTCTATGTTCCCGAGGGCCTACAGTTACAACTCTGCTACCATGAGCCTATCGGCGTATTCCTGGCTATTGTAGTTTAGGAGATATTGGCAGATTTAGCCATTTTGGGGGTATGAAAATTCATGAAAAGTTCAATTCCACAAGATTTCCCTATGTTCCCGAGGGCCTACAGTTACAACTCTGCTACCAGATTGTGGCAATTCAAAAGTTACATCGAATGAGCCTATCGACGTATTCCTGGCTATTGTAGTTTAGGAGATATTGGCAGATTTAGCCATTTTGGGGGGTATGAAAATTTTTGAAAAGTTCAATTCCACCAAGATTTCTCTATGTTCCCGAGGGCCTACAGTTACAACTCTGCAACCAGATTGTAGCAATTCAAAAGTTACATCGAATGAGCCTATCGGCGTATTCCTGGCTATTGTAGTTTAGGAGATATTGGCAGATTTAGCCATTTTGGGGGGTATGAAAATATATGAAAAGTTCAATTCCACCAAGATTTCTCTATGTTCCCGAGGGCCTACAGTTACAACTCTGCTACCAGATTGTAGCAATTCAAAAGTTACATCGAATGAGCCTATCGGCGTATTCTTGGCTATTGTAGTTTAGGAGATATTGGCAGATTTAGCCATTTTGGGGGGTATGAAAATTTATGAAAAGTTCAATTCCACCAAGATTTCTCTATGTTCCCGAGGGCCTACAGTTACAACTCTGCTACCAGATTGTAGCAATTCAAAAGTTACATCGAATGAGCCTATCGGCGTATTCCTGGCTATTGTAGTTTAGGAGATATTGGCAGATTTAGCCATTTTGGGGGGTATGAAAATTTATGAAAAGTTCAATTCCATCAAGATTTCTCTATGTTCCCGAGGGCCTACAGTTACAACTCTGCTACCAGACTGTAGCAATTCAAAAGTTACATCGAATGAGCCTATCGGCGTATTCCTGGCTATTGTAGTTTAGGAGATATTGGCAGATTTAGCCATTTTGGGGGGTATGAAAATTTATGAAAAGTTCAATTCCACCAAGATTTCTCTATGTTCCCGAGGGCCTACAATTACAACTCTGCTACCAGATTGTAGTAATTCAAAGTTACATCGAATGAGCCTATCGGCGTATTCCTGGCTATTGTAGTTTAGGAGATATTGGCAGATTTAGCCATTTTGGGGGGTATGAAAATTTATGAAAAGTTCAATTCCACCAAGATTTCTCTATGTTCCCGAGGGCCTACAGTTACAACTCTGCTACCAGATTGTAGCAATTCAAAAGTTACATCGAATGAGCCTATCGGCGTATTCCTGGCTATTGTAGTTTAGGAGATATTGGCAGATTTAGCCATTTTGGGGGTATGAAAATTTATGAAAAGTTCAATTCCACCAAGATTTCTCTATGTTCCCGAGGGCCTACAGTTACAACTCTGCTACCAGACTGTAGCAATTCAAAAGTTACATCGAATGAGCTTATCGGCGTATTCCTGGCTATTGTAGTTTAGGAGATATTGGCAGATTTAGCCATTTTGGGGGGTATGAAAATTTATGAAAAGTTCAATTCCACCAAGATTTCTCTATGTTCCCGAGGGCCTACAGTTACAACTCTGCTACCAGATTGTAGCAATTCAAAAGTTACATCGAATGAGCCTGTCGGCGTATTCTTGGCTATTGTAGTTTAGGAGATATTGGCAGATTTAGCGTTTTTGGGGGGTATGAAAATTTATGAAAAGTTCAATTCCACCAAGATTTCTCTATGTTCCCGAGGGCCTACAGTTACAACTCTGCTACCAGATTGTAGCAATTCAAAAGTTACATCGAATGAGCCTATCGGCGTATTCTGGCTATTGTAGTTTAGGAGATATTGGCAGATTTAGCCATTTTGGGGGGTATGAAAATTTAGGAAAAGTTTAATTCCACCAAGATTTCTCTATGTTCCCGAGGGCCTACAGTTACAACTCTGCTACCAGATTGTAGCAATTCAAAAGTTACATCGAATGAGCCTATCGGCGTATTCCTGGCTATTGTAGTTTAGGAGATTTTGGCAGATTTAGCCATTTTGGGGGGTATGGAAATTTATGAAAAGTTCAATTCCACCAAGATTTCCTATGTTCTCGAGGGCCTACAGTTACAACTCTGCTACCAGATTGTAGCAATTCAAAAGTTACATCGAATGAGCCTATCGGCGTATTCCTGGCTATTGTAGTTTAGGAGATATTGGCAGATTTAGCCATTTTGGGGGGTATGAAAATTTTTGAAAAGTTCAATTCCACCAAGATTTCTCTATGTTCCCGAGGGCCTACAGTTACAACTCTGCAACCAGATTGTAGCAATTCAAAAGTTACATCGAATGAGCCTATCGGCGTATTCCTGGCTATTGTAGTTTAGGAAGGAGATATTGGCAGATTTAGCCATTTTGGGGGGTATGAAAATTTATGAAAAGTTCAATTCCACCAAGATTTCTCTATGTTCCCGAGGGCCTACAGTTACAACTCTGCTACCAGATTGTAGCTATTCAAAAGTTACATCGAATGAGCCTATCGGCGTATACCTGGCTATTGTAGTTTAGGAGATATTGGCAGACTTAGCCATTTTGGGGGTATGAAAATTCATGAAAAGTTCAATTTCACCAAGATTTCTCTATGTTCCCGAGGGCCTACAGTTACAACTCTGCTACCAGATTGTAGCAATTCAAAAGTTACATCGAATGAGCCTATCGGCGTATTCCTAGCTATTGTAGTTTAGGAGATATTGGCAGATTTGGCCATTTTGGGGGGTATGAAAATTTATGAAAAGTTCAATTCCACCAAGATTTCTCTATGTTCCCGAGGGCCTACAGTTACAACTCTGCTACCAGATTGTAGCAATTCAAAAGTTACATCGAATGAGCCTATCGGCGTATTCCTGGCTATTGTAGTTTAGGAGATATTGGCATATTTAGCCATTTTGGGGGGTATGAAAATTTATGAAAAGTTCAATTCCACGAAGATTTCCCTATGTTCCCGAGGGCCTACAGTTACAACTCTGCTACCAGATTGTAGCAATTCAAAAGTTACATCGAATGAGCCTATCGGCGTATTCCTGGCTATTGTAGTTTAGGAGATATTGGCAGATTTAGCCATTTTGGGGGGTATGAAAATTTATGAAAAGTTCAATTCCACCAAGATTTCTCTATGTTCCCGAGGGCCTACAGTTACAACTCTGCTACCAGATTGTAGCAATTCAAAAGTTACATCGAATGAGCCTATCGGCGTATTCCTGGCTATTGTAGTTTAGGAGATATTGGCAGATTTAGCCATTTTGGGGGGTATGAAAATTTATGAAAAGTTCAATTCCACCAAGATTTCTCTATGTTGCCGAGGGCCTACAGTTACAACTCTGCTACCAGATTGTAGCAATTCAAAAGTCACATCGAATGAGCCTATCGGCGTATTCCTGGCTATTGTAGTTTAGGAGATATTGGCAGATTTAGCCATTTTGGGGGGTTTGAAAATTTATGAAAAGTTCAATTCCACCAAGATTTCTCTATGTTCCCGAGGGCCTACAGTTACAACTCTGCTACCAGATTGTAGCAATTCAAAAGTTACATCGAATGAGCCTATCGGCGTATTCCTGGCTATTGTAGTTTAGGAGATATTGGCAGATTTAGCCATTTTGGGGGGTATGAAAATTTATGAAAAGTTCAATTCCACCAAGATTTCTCTATGTTCCCGAGGGCCTACAGTTACAACTCTGCTACCAGATTGTAGCAATTCAAAAGTTACATCGAATGAGCCTATCGGCGTATTCCTGGCTATTGTAGTTTAGGAGATATTGGCAGATTTAGCCATTTTGGGGGGTATGAAAATTTATGAAAAGTTCAATTCCACCAAGATTTCTCTATGTTCCCGAGGGCCTACAGTTACAACTCTGCTACCAGATTGTAGCAATTCAAAAGTTACATCGAATGAGCCTATCGGCGTATTCCTGGCTACTGTAGTTTAGGAGATATTGGCAGATTTAGCCATTTTGCGGGGTATGAAAATTTATGAAAAGTTCAATTCCACCAAGATTTCTCTATGTTCCCGAGGGCCTACAGTTACAACTCTGCTACCAGATTGTAGCAATTCAAAAGTTACATCGAATGAGCCTATCGGCGTATTCCTGGCTATTGTAGTTTAGGAGATATTGGCAGATTTAGCCATTTTTGGGGGTATGAAAATTTATGAAAAGTTCAATTCCACCTAGATTTCTCTATGTTCCCGAGGGCCTAAAGTTACAACTCTGCTACCAGATTGTAGCAATTCAAAAGTTACATCGAATGAGCCTATCGGCGTATTCCTGGCTATTGTAGTTTAGGAGATATTGGCAGATTTAGCCATTTTGGGGGGTATGAAAATTTATGAAAAGTTCAATTCCACCAAGATTTCTCTATGTTCCCGAGGGCCTACAGTTACAACTCTGCTACCAGATTGTAGCAATTTAAAAGTTACATCGAATGAGCCTATCGGCGTATTCTTGGCTATTGTAGTTTAGGAGATATTGGCAGATTTAGCCATTTTGGGGGGTATGAAAATTTATGAAAAGTTCAATTCCACCAAGATTTCTCTATGTTCCCGAGGGCCTACAGTTACAACTCTGCTACCAGATTGTAGCAATTCAAAAGTTACATCGAATGAGCCTATCGGCGTATTCCTGGCTATTGTAGTTTAGGAGATATTGGCAGATTTAGTTATTTTGGGGGGTATGAAAATTTATGAAAAGTTCAATTCCACCAAGATTTCTCTATGTTCCCGAGGGCCTACAGTTACAACTCTGCTACCAGATTGTAGCAATTCAAAAGTTACATCGAATGAGCATATCGGCGTATTCCTGGCTATTGTAGTTTAGGAGATATTGGCATATTTAGCCATTTTGGGGGGTATGAAAATTTATGAAAAGTTCAATTCCACGAAGATTTCCCTATGTTCCCGAGGGCCTACAGTTACAACTCTGCTACCAGATTGTAGCAATTCAAAAGTTACATCGGATGAGCCTATCGGCGTATTCCTGGCTATTGTAGTTTAGGAGATATTGGCAGATTTAGCCATTTTGGGGGGTATGAAAATTTATGAAAAGTTCAATTCCACCAAGATTTCTCTATGTTCCCGAGGGCCTACAGTTACAACTCTGCTACCATGAGCCTATCGGCGTATTCCTGGCTATTGTAGTTTAGGAGATATTGGCAGATTTAGCCATTTTGGGGGTATGAAAATTTATGAAAAGTTCAATTCCACCAAGATTTCCCTATGTTCCCGAGGGCCTACAGTTACAACTCTGCTACCAGATTGTGGCAATTCAAAAGTTACATCGAATGAGCCTATCGACGTATTCCTGGCTATTGTAGTTTAGGAGATATTGGCAGATTTAGCCATTTTGGGGGGTATGAAAATTTTTGAAAAGTTCAATTCCACCAAGATTTCTCTATGTTCCCGAGGGCCTACAGTTACAACTCTGCAACCAGATTGTAGCAATTCAAAAGTTACATCGAATGAGCCTATCGGCGTATTCCTGGCTATTGTAGTTTAGGAGATATTGGCAGATTTAGCCATTTTGGGGGGTATGAAAATATATGAAAAGTTCAATTCCACCAAGATTTCTCTATGTTCCCGAGGGCCTACAGTTACAACTCTGCTACCAGATTGTAGCAATTCAAAAGTTACATCGAATGAGCCTATCGGCGTATTCTTGGCTATTGTAGTTTAGGAGATATTGGCAGATTTAGCCATTTTGGGGGGTATGAAAATTTATGAAAAGTTCAATTCCACCAAGATTTCTCTATGTTCCCGAGGGCCTACAGTTACAACTCTGCTACCAGATTGTAGCAATTCAAAAGTTACATCGAATGAGCCTATCGGCGTATTCCTGGCTATTGTAGTTTAGGAGATATTGGCAGATTTAGCCATTTTGGGGGGTATGAAAATTTATGAAAAGTTCAATTCCATCAAGATTTCTCTATGTTCCCGAGGGCCTACAGTTACAACTCTGCTACCAGACTGTAGCAATTCAAAAGTTACATCGAATGAGCCTATCGGCGTATTCCTGGCTATTGTAGTTTAGGAGATATTGGCAGATTTAGCCATTTTGGGGGGTATGAAAATTTATGAAAAGTTCAATTCCACCAAGATTTCTCTATGTTCCCGAGGGCCTACAATTACAACTCTGCTACCAGATTGTAGTAATTCAAAAGTTACATCGAATGAGCCTATCGGCGTATTCCTGGCTATTGTAGTTTAGGAGATATTGGCAGATTTAGCCATTTTGGGGGGTATGAAAATTTATGAAAAGTTCAATTCCACCAAGATTTCTCTATGTTCCCGAGGGCCTACAGTTACAACTCTGCTACCAGATTGTAGCAATTCAAAAGTTACATCGAATGAGCCTATCGGCGTATTCCTGGCTATTGTAGTTTAGGAGATATTGGCAGATTTAGCCATTTTGGGGGGTATGAAAATTTATGAAAAGTTCAATTCCACCAAGATTTCTCTATGTTCCCGAGGGCCTACAGTTACAACTCTGCTACCAGATTGTAGCAATTCAAAAGTTACATCGAATGAGCCTATCGGCGTATTCCTGGCTATTGTAGTTTAGGAGATATTGGCAGATTTAGCCATTTTGGGGGGTATGAAAATTTATGAAAAGTTCAATTCCACCAAGATTTCTCTATGTTCCCGAGGGCCTACAGTTACAACTCTGCTACCAGACTGTATTAATTCAAAAGTTACATCGAATGAGCCTATCGGCGTATTCTTGGCTATTGTAGTTTAGGAGATATTGGCAGATTTAGTTATTTTGGGGGGTATGAAAATTTATGAAAAGTTCAATTCCACCAAGATTTCTCTATGTTCCCGAGGGCCTACAGTTACAACTCTGCTACCAGATTGTAGCAATTCAAAAGTTACATCGAATGAGCCTATCGGCGTATTCCTGGCTATTGTAGTTTAGGAGATATTGGCAGATTTAGCCATTTTGGGGGGAATGAAAATTTATGAAAAGTTCAATTCCACCAAGATTTCTCTATATTCCCGAGGGCCTACAATTACAACTCTGCTACCAGATTGTAGCAATTCAAAAGTTACATCGAATGAGCCTATCGGCGTATTCCTGGCTATTGTAGTTTAGGAGATATTGGCAGATTTAGCCATTTTGGGGGGTATGAAAATTTATGAAAAGTTCAATTCCACCAAGATTTCTCTATGTTCCCGAGGGCCTACAGTTACAACTCTGCTACCAGATTGTAGCAATTCAAAAGTTACATCGAATGAGCCTATCGGCGTATTCCTGGCTATTGTAGTTTAGGAGATATTGGCAGATTTAGCCATTTTGGGGGGTATGAAAATTTATGAAAAGTTCAATTCCACCAAGATTTCTCTATGTTCCCGAGAGCCTACAGTTACAACTCTGCTACCAGATTGTAGCAATTCAAAAGTTACATCGAATGAGCCTATCGGCGTATTCCTGGCTATTGTAGTTTAGGAGATATTGGCAGATTTAGCCATTTTGGGGGGTATGAAAATTTATGAAAAGTTCAATTCCACCAAGATTTCTCTATGTTCCCGAGGGCCTACAGTTACAACTCTGCTACCAGATTGTAGCAATTCAAAAGTTACATCGAATGAGCCTATCGGCGTATTCTTGGCTATTGTAGTTTAGGAGATATTGGCAGATTTAGCCATTTTGGGGGGTATGAAAATTTATGAAAAGTTCAATTCCACCAAGATTTCGCTATGTTCCCGAGGGCCTACAGTTACAACTCTGCTACCAGATTGTAGCAATTCAAAAGTTACATCGAATGAGCCTATCGGCGTATTCCTGGCTATTGTAGTTTAGGAGATATTGGCAGATTTAGCCATTTTGGGGGGTATGAAAATTTATGAAAAGTTCAATTCCACCAAGATTTCTCTATGTTGCCGAGGGCCTACAGTTACAACTCTGCTACCAGATTGTAGCAATTCAAAAGTTACATCGAATGAGCCTATCGGCGTATTCCTGGCTATTGTAGTTTAGGAGATATTGGCAGATTTAGCCATTTTGGGGGGTATGAAAATTTATGAAAAGTTCAATTCCACCAAGATTTCTCTATGTTCCCGAGGGCCTACAGTTACAACTCTGCTACCATGAGCCTATCGGCGTATTCCTGGCTATTGTAGTTTAGGAGATATTGGCAGATTTAGCCATTTTGGGGGTATGAAAATTTATGAAAAGTTCAATTCCACCAAGATTTCCCTATGTTCCCGAGGGCCTACAGTTACAACTCTGCTACCAGATTGTGGCAATTCAAAAGTTACATCAAATGAGCCTATCGACGTATTCCTGGCTATTGTAGTTTAGGAGATATTGGCAGATTTAGCCATTTTGGGGGGTATGAAAATTTTTGAAAAGTTCAATTCCACCAAGATTTCTCTATGTTCCCGAGGGCCTACAGTTACAACTCTGCAACCAGATTGTAGCAATTCAAAAGTTACATCGAATGAGCCTATCGGCGTATTCCTGGCTATTGTAGTTTAGGAGATATTGGCAGATTTAGCCATTTTGGGGGGTATGAAAATATATGAAAAGTTCAATTCCACCAAGATTTCTCTATGTTCCCGAGGGCCTACAGTTACAACTCTGCTACCAGATTGTAGCAATTCAAAAGTTACATCGAATGAGCCTATCGGCGTATTCTTGGCTATTGTAGTTTAGGAGATATTGGCAGATTTAGCCATTTTGGGGGGTATGAAAATTTATGAAAAGTTCAATTCCATCAAGATTTCTCTATGTTCCCGAGGGCCTACAGTTACAACTCTGCTACCAGACTGTAGCAATTCAAAAGTTACATCGAATGAGCCTATCGGCGTATTCCTGGCTATTGTAGTTTAGGAGATATTGGCAGATTTAGCCATTTTGGGGGGTATGAAAATTTATGAAAAGTTCAATTCCATCAAGATTTCTCTATGTTCCCGAGGGCCTACAGTTACAACTCTGCTACCAGACTGTAGCAATTCAAAAGTTACATCGAATGAGCCTATCGGCGTATTCCTGGCTATTGTAGTTTAGGAGATATTGGCAGATTTAGCCATTTTGGGGGGTATGAAAATTTATGAAAAGTTCAATTCCACCAAGATTTCTCTATGTTCCCGAGGGCCTACAATTACAACTCTGCTACCAGATTGTAGTAATTCAAAAGTTACATCGAATGAGCCTATCGGCGTATTCCTGGCTATTGTAGTTTAGGAGATATTGGCAGATTTAGCCATTTTGGAGGGTATGAAAATTTATGAAAAGTTCAATTCCACCAAGATTTCTCTATGTTCCCGAGGGCCTACAGTTACAACTCTGCTACCAGATTGTAGCAATTCAAAAGTTACATCGAATGAGCCTATCGGCGTATTCCTGGCTATTGTAGTTTAGGAGATATTGGCAGATTTAGCCATTTTGGGGGGTATGAAAATTTATGAAAAGTTCAATTCCACCAAGATTTCTCTATGTTCCCGAGGGCCTACAGTTACAACTCTGCTACCAGACTGTAGCAATTCAAAAGTTACATCGAATGAGCTTATCGGCGTATTCCTGGCTATTGTAGTTTAGGAGATATTGGCAGATTTAGCCATTTTGGGGGGTATGAAAATTTATGAAAAGTTCAATTCCACCAAGATTTCTCTATGTTCCCGAGGGCCTACAGTTACAACTCTGCTACCAGATTGTAGCAATTCAAAAGTTACATCGAATGAGCCTGTCGGCGTATTCTTGGCTATTGTAGTTTAGGAGATATTGGCAGATTTAGCGTTTTTGGGGGGTATGAAAATTTATGAAAAGTTCAATTCCACCAAGATTTCTCTATGTTCCCGAGGGCCTACAGTTACAACTCTGCTACCAGATTGTAGCAATTCAAAAGTTACATCGAATGAGCCTATCGGCGTATTTCTGGCTATTGTAGTTTAGGAGATATTGGCAGATTTAGCCATTTTGGGGGGTATGAAAATTTAGGAAAAGTTTAATTCCACCAAGATTTCTCTATGTTCCCGAGGGCCTACAGTTACAACTCTGCTACCAGATTGTAGCAATTCAAAAGTTACATCGAATGAGCCTATCGGCGTATTCCTGGCTATTGTAGTTTAGGAGATTTTGGCAGATTTAGCCATTTTGGGGGGTATGAAAATTTATGAAAAGTTCAATTCCACCAAGATTTCCCTATGTTCTCGAGGGCCTACAGTTACAACTCTGCTACCAGATTGTAGCAATTCAAAAGTTACATCGAATGAGCCTATCGGCGTATTCCTGGCTATTGTAGTTTAGGAGATATTGGCAGATTTAGCCATTTTGGGGGGTATGAAAATTTTTGAAAAGTTCAATTCCACCAAGATTTCTCTATGTTCCCGAGGGCCTACAGTTACAACTCTGCAACCAGATTGTAGCAATTCAAAAGTTACATCGAATGAGCCTATCGGCGTATTCCTGGCTATTGTAGTTTAGGAGATATTGGCAGATTTAGCCATTTTGGGGGGTATGAAAATTTATGAAAAGTTCAATTCCACCAAGATTTCTCTATGTTCCCGAGGGCCTACAGTTACAACTCTGCTACCAGATTGTAGCTATTCAAAAGTTACATCGAATGAGCCTATCGGCGTATACCTGGCTATTGTAGTTTAGGAGATATTGGCAGACTTAGCCATTTTGGGGGTATGAAAATTCATGAAAAGTTCAATTTCACCAAGATTTCTCTATGTTCCCGAGGGCCTACAGTTACAACTCTGCTACCAGATTGTAGCAATTCAAAAGTTACATCGAATGAGCCTATCGGCGTATTCCTAGCTATTGTAGTTTAGGAGATATTGGCAGATTTGGCCATTTTGGGGGGTATGAAAATTTATGAAAAGTTCAATTCCACCAAGATTTCTCTATGTTCCCGAGGGCCTACAGTTACAACTCTGCTACCAGATTGTAGCAATTCAAAAGTTACATCGAATGAGCCTATCGGCGTATTCCTGGCTATTGTAGTTTAGGAGATATTGGCATATTTAGCCATTTTGGGGGGTATGAAAATTTATGAAAAGTTCAATTCCACGAAGATTTCCCTATGTTCCCGAGGGCCTACAGTTACAACTCTGCTACCAGATTGTAGCAATTCAAAAGTTACATCGAATGAGCCTATCGGCGTATTCCTGGCTATTGTAGTTTAGGAGATATTGGCAGATTTAGCCATTTTGGGGGGTATGAAAATTTATGAAAAGTTCAATTCCACCAAGATTTCTCTATGTTCCCGAGGGCCTACAGTTACAACTCTGCTACCAGATTGTAGCAATTCAAAAGTTACATCGAATGAGCCTATCGGCGTATTCCTGGCTATTGTAGTTTAGGAGATATTGGCAGATTTAGCCATTTTGGGGGGTATGAAAATTTATGAAAAGTTCAATTCCACCAAGATTTCTCTATGTTGCCGAGGGCCTACAGTTACAACTCTGCTACCAGATTGTAGCAATTCAAAAGTTACATCGAATGAGCCTATCGGCGTATTCCTGGCTATTGTAGTTTAGGAGATATTGGCAGATTTAGCCATTTTGGGGGGTTTGAAAATTTATGAAAAGTTCAATTCCACCAAGATTTCTCTATGTTCCCGAGGGCCTACAGTTACAACTCTGCTACCAGATTGTAGCAATTCAAAAGTTACATCGAATGAGCCTATCGGCGTATTCCTGGCTATTGTAGTTTAGGAGATATTGGCAGATTTAGCCATTTTGGGGGGTATGAAAATTTATGAAAAGTTCAATTCCACCAAGATTTCTCTATGTTCCCGAGGGCCTACAGTTACAACTCTGCTACCAGATTGTAGCAATTCAAAAGTTACATCGAATGAGCCTATCGGCGTATTCCTGGCTATTGTAGTTTAGGAGATATTGGCAGATTTAGCCATTTTGGGGGGTATGAAAATTTATGAAAAGTTCAATTCCACCAAGATTTCTCTATGTTCCCGAGGGCCTACAGTTACAACTCTGCTACCAGATTGTAGCAATTCAAAAGTTACATCGGAATGAGCCTATCGGCGTATTCCTGGCTACTGTAGTTTAGGAGATATTGGCAGATTTAGCCATTTTGCGGGGTATGAAAATTTATGAAAAGTTCAATTCCACCAAGATTTCTCTATGTTCCCGAGGGCCTACAGTTACAACTCTGCTACCAGATTGTAGCAATTCAAAAGTTACATCGAATGAGCCTATCGGCGTATTCCTGGCTATTGTAGTTTAGGAGATATTGGCAGATTTAGCCATTTTGGGGGTATGAAAATTTATGAAAAGTTCAATTCCACCTAGATTTCTCTATGTTCCCGAGGGCCTAAAGTTACAACTCTGCTACCAGATTGTAGCAATTCAAAAGTTACATCGAATGAGCCTATCGGCGTATTCCTGGCTATTGTAGTTTAGGAGATATTGGCAGATTTAGCCATTTTGGGGGGTATGAAAATTTATGAAAAGTTCAATTCCACCAAGATTTCTCTATGTTCCCGAGGGCCTACAGTTACAACTCTGCTACCAGATTGTAGCAATTTAAAAGTTACATCGAATGAGCCTATCGGCGTATTCTTGGCTATTGTAGTTTAGGAGATATTGGCAGATTTAGCCATTTTGGGGGGTATGAAAATTTATGAAAAGTTCAATTCCACCAAGATTTCTCTATGTTCCCGAGGGCCTACAGTTACAACTCTGCTACCAGATTGTAGCAATTCAAAAGTTACATCGAATGAGCCTATCGGCGTATTCCTGGCTATTGTAGTTTAGGAGATATTGGCAGATTTAGTTATTTTGGGGGGTATGAAAATTTATGAAAAGTTCAATTCCACCAAGATTTCTCTATGTTCCCGAGGGCCTACAGTTACAACTCTGCTACCAGATTGTAGCAATTCAAAAGTTACATCGAATGAGCCTATCGGCGTATTCCTGGCTATTGTAGTTTAGGAGATATTGGCATATTTAGCCATTTTGGGGGGTATGAAAATTTATGAAAGTTCAATTCCACGAAGATTTCCCTATGTTCCCGAGGGCCTACAGTTACAACTCTGCTACCAGATTGTAGCAATTCAAAAGTTACATCGGATGAGCCTATCGGCGTATTCCTGGCTATTGTAGTTTAGGAGATATTGGCAGATTTAGCCATTTTTA
>NW_027648727.1:0-36082 GCF_051294905.1 Botryllus schlosseri | reverse complement strand
GCTAATTTATATCTGATCAGTGATCATTGCTTTAGATATTAGATGTGATTTTGTAATTATATTTAATAATTAGATGTGGAGGCATTATGATGAAACAGTAAGTTGGAGTGTAGAAAACAAAGCACAAGCAAATCTTACTCCGATCGATTTGCGCTGTTCTTTTTATTTGACCAAAGGCAACCACTGCTAAGGCAGCATATTCCAAGTAGCCTTGCTGTATCACAATACCAAAATTTGAGTCTAATTTCGGGGGGTTCCAGGGCCATGGAAAATAGAATATATATTTTTGTAATCAGTACCTACGTCGCTTTAAATTGATACCAATTTTATCAAATTTAGTGCTGCAAGTTGTCTTTGTCAAATAGAAGGGATGATGTTACCCCTATATGGAATCTCTGTCCATTTTTTGGAATAAATCCTGCGTGATGAGAGCTTTTCTATATAGAATAATTAAGGAATTAAACAGAAAATCATGCGTGACGTTGCCACCAATTCCACTCCGGATGTTACCCAATGGCAGTAAGACGGTTGCGTACTCGGTGGAGAGTTCGATATCATGGCACATAAAACTTTCCTATCTGAGAATATTCATCTGATATTTAATGGATTTATACTAAAAAATTCTACTACACAAGTTCACTGGTAATCTAACAGCTTTTTCATAAGACAATGTACTAAATCACTAAGCCCCTTCCTAACAATGCATCTGTATGTGGTGATTACGTCAATTTAAATAGTGAGAGATAGCAGAAGTTTGAGGCTTAATTGGGACCAAGACCATTGTTTTTGAGGTTGACAAATTTTTATATCCTGCTTGAAACTACCACTCTGTAGCGCCTTTTTTAATCTTCAGTGAACAGATGTTTGTGCATGAAAAAGTGACTATTTTTATCATCGGTCTGGTTTCTCCTCAGGCAGTGGTTCTCAACCTTTTTGTCTTTGCAGACCCTCTATTTTTTAGTTCAAATTTTACTCAATTATCGTGCAAACGTCATATGTCTTGTGCAAATAACAACTCTAGGCTAGTGATAAACAGCAACAAAATGATTTTTCTTAATAATATCATACATTTGTCTCGAAATTGGAAGACTTACCATTTCAAAGCGAATTCTGTAAATGTACTTCATGAAATGATACGCGATCGTGTCTTCAAAATCCGAGGCGTTGGTTTGATTTGAACGAGTCGTGAAAATCCGTTTCCACGAAGATAGGTGGTGGTGAACGTAATAATGTGTGACGCTTCTGACGACTCCTTTTAGGTAAGGTTACATCATATATGCCACCGAAATTGTGAAACATATTTTATGAACATATAATGTCCAGCATAGGCATTTCTATCTAGCAGCTAATCTTTGAAGTCATTCTGGAATATCGGTTATTTGTATATATGACAAGAAGAAAATGGATTTTTGCAAAAAAAAAACATCTCTGAACCGCAATGAGTAGGCTATGGCAATTAAAATTTGCAGAATGTAGTTTTTCAACTCAGACAGTCATTGTGTTCATTTGAGTTTAAGTTTTTGTGGTTATAAACTGATACTGCCTCATGCTTTCTTAATTTAGAAAATACAAATTAGGGTATCGACCATTTTACAAATTACAAATTACAAATTACGGTTGCCCGACATATGAGCATGCGACACTATGGAAAACGACAGTTCAGCATGGAACACATCAGCATGCATCACTTCAGCATGTGACTGTATAACCCAAAAACTTACCCTAACCCGAAACATAGCCTAACCTAACCTAACCTAACCTAGCCTTACCTAACCTAAAGCCTAATCCAACCCTAACCCGTAATTTAACCCTCATGCTCATTTGTCGCATGCTGTAGTGTCGCATGCTCATATGTCCACGGACCAGAATTCACTACTGTTTTCTGTTTATCCAAATGACTGGTTGTATGTTTCAATGGCCTTGGTTGACAAAGTTTAGGATCTACTAAGTTCTCTATGTTAATACCTTGATTTTTACCACGTTCAATTCTGTTATATATTTTTAGGATCTACATAATTACTCTTGTCGATTAAATGTCAGCAGCACAAGCATCAAAAGGCACGCTTTCCGATAAAAATGGTGCGTCGTTAACAAGGACAGAGGATGGAAAACGGCATGGTGTTAATGATGTGACTGAAGCAACGAAACATAAGGCACCTGTTCATGATAATCAAGACTTCCGTCAACTAAGAGTGGTTCTGTGGAGGTTTGACGACATGTTAAAAACGTCCACCAGGAAAAGAAAATATAACAAGGACGAGGATAGTGATGATGATGATTTGGTCACAAGATATAACATGGCTGACGGCGGAGTAAAAACAGTCTACAGAATAAGAAAACTGAATAAGGCTAACGATAGTGAGGTTGATTTGGTCAACAATGAATCTGACAAAGTGAATGACATCTGTCCGCAAGAAGATGATGCTGATTTGAAGAAAGTGAAACTCAAAGACCCTGTACCTGTTGATAAGTATTGCAACTTGACAGAGTATCACGTATACATCGATGAAACTACGTACTCCAAATTCAACGTGCACAGTGCCATGCTGAGCCAAACCAACATTGGTTTTAACATCAACAAATATTACTTGGTTCAGCTGCTGGAGCACGACACTAAATATGAGTATGCGACGTGGTACAGGTGGGGACGGATTGGCAAAATTGCTGGAACAACTTTGAAGCATCACGGAGCCAACCTTGAAGCGGCCAAGGCCGTGTTCAAGAAGAAGTTTGAAGACAAAACTGGGAATAGCTGGGATCATTTAGTCGCCTCGCCGGGTGAGAACTTTGCAAAGTTACCTCATAAACACGGCCTACTTCAAATGGACTACGGAAAAGATGTTGAGGAAAAGAGAAAAATGAAAAGGTTGAAAAAGGAGAAACAAGATGTACCGGCGAAACTTGATCCGCGTGTTGAAGAAATCGTGGACCTGATATTTAATGTCAACGAAGATGAAGCTCGCTTAAATCAGATGAAGTATGGCGTGGCGAAAGGGCCACTTGGTAAACTTACGAAGAAACAGATCAAAGCAGGCTACCGTTCGTTGAAAAATATTGAAAAGTTAATCGAAGGACGCTCGGATTTACCTGTTCTATTCGAAGCGTGTAGTGAATTCTACACACGCGTACCTCATGATTTCGGAATGGAAGCGCCTCCAATAATATTCCATAGAGGAGACTTTCGAATCGAAATAGAGCTATTGAAGGCATTGTCCGACATACGAAATCCTATTGAAATGATCGATGAGGATCAGTTTGGAAGTGAGATGAGCATCAAGGATTATCGTTACAAATATTTGGGCTGCAAATTAATCCCACTTGATGTTGATGATGGTGAATTGAAAACCATCCTGGACTATGTTGCTATTTCTAACAAAGCCACCCACCACAAATGGAAATTGACTGTTGAAAATGCATACCAAATACATAGCGAGCATTCTTCGCAATTCAAAGAGGAGATAGGTAACAAGATGTTGTTGTGGCACGGATCACGCTTGACTAATTGGGCAGGAATATTGAGGGAAGGCCTGAAAATAGCTCCGCCAGAAGCTCCGTTATCGGGGTACGGTATGTTCGGCAAGGGCATCTACTTTTCAGATACCGTTTCAAAGTCTGCCAATTACTGCCGCGCTAATCGTAGTCAGCCGTGTGGACTTCTTCTTCTGTGTGAAGTAGCGCTTGGGAACACGAATGATCAAGTACGTGCTGATCATGACGCCGATAGATTACCAAAAGGAAAGTCAAGTACCAAAGGTCTTGGCAAACAAGTCCCTGATCCTAAAGGCAATATCACTCTCGACTGCGGAACCGTTGTTCCACTTGGAGAGCTAAAGATGCTGGACAATCAGGAAGATTATTATCTTTGGCACAACGAATACGTCGTTTATGATGTCAATCAAATTGTCCCAAGATACTTGGTCAGGGTGAAGTTCGACTTTGGTATCTAGTGGATATGATATTGGTGCTGTGCAATTTCTTCATTACCGTTTCTACACTCTCCTGATCGGATCTGACATTCGTCAGCTACACTGTTCTTTTCATACTCCTGGTTTTTTATTACGCTGTTTCCGGGTATTCTTCAGTTTTTGCAGTTGCAATGTTGCCATTTTCGTTGTTCCAAGGTGGTTTAGTGATTATCCTTGTCGCATGTGACTCTGTATGAGCCTCCACGAAAATCATGTGCTTTGCTTGCATACGCTTCCATATTTCATTTCATTCTGTGCTTGTCACAATCTTGGTGATGCATTGAGAATAAACTAGACAGTTTCAAAGGTTATCTGGAAGGTTCCTGTTTAGTTCTAGCTACCTATATTAGGTCAGGTGAACAGTGACAGTGCAGATAGACGGTCAATGTAGTTACTGAATAACTGATGGGACTTGAGTCGGTCATTCTGGGGCAGTGGTCCCCAACCTATGGTACGCGTACCACTAGTGGTACGCGAAGGTCTTCCAGGTGGTACGCGAGTAGATTTTGTTTTTTCTTCGACCGAAGGGAGTTACTAGTTCACGTGAGGTTGATTTTTTGAGTTTTTTTGAAGTCATCGTCTCACGCTATTCCCCATCAGCTGCTAATTTTACCTTATACGTGGGAGAATGCGAGCAAGGATTTTCATCCCTGATGACTATCAAGTCGAAGAAACGAAACCGACTTGTTGCGCCTATACATGACTTTCGGTGCGCTGTAAGCAAACGTATGCCACGCATCGACAAGCTAGTGGAAAATAACCAAATGCAGCCATCGCATTAAATAAATTGACTTTCGAATGCGTGTGGTTATTTCATTATGTTGTTCTTCTTGTGACTGGTGGTGAAAAAACAATTCCATACATCCCGTCAACCCTGGGTGATCATGCCTAGTTCAGGGGTGTCAAACTCAAATTGCATCGCGGGTCGGATCGAAGTCATGAAATCGCTCGCGGGCTGGACCAGTCAACGGAATCCAAAATGTTGCCTCATGCCATTGCTTCTCGCTGGAATATACTTTATTATCAAGTATATATAGGTAATACACGGATCGTAGGGGCTTCATTCTAGCGAGTCGCAACACCATTATTTGCGAGCAATGAAATTGGCGAAAATACGATGTTTGTCCGGTTGAATACAATGGCATTACCGGCGATACAAGCAGACATATCTCAGTGTTCCCTTTGCCTCAGTCCAGGGGTGGCAATCCTAGGGCCACCACACCACTGCATGCACATGCACAATGATTGAATATCAAAAGGAGATAGGCCTACTCATTCAATCAATCAGGTTTATTAATATTTTCATCGTTCACAAGACTGCGATACAATGAAAAGATAGGAAACTGTCGAAACAAATTGGAGTAGCCTTTAAGATCAAACACCCACCTTAACCTAGGCGAAGTAAATAAGAGGCACATTGAATGAAAAGTAATGCAGAGAATATAAGACGCAATCGACAAACTGAGGTGGCATGTGGCGGAGGGCGAGGTCGATGTTAGGTCGTGGTCCGTTAATTCTGAAGACTGGCTAGTATTCATTTAGAAGAAATTACTTGTATTTCGACTTGCATGCGGACATGCTCGACGACTGTCGGGTAGCCGGCGAGATGCTGTTCCACAATTGGGGTCCGGCATTTTTTTTTGTTATCCCATAACGGCTTATGCAGTCCGAAAAAGAAAGAATTGAATACAGCGCTGGCAGTATCGAATGTAATCATGGAATGGCAATGACCGATTTTTCTGGTTTGTTTTGCTGAGGCTGGAATCTGGAGCTATCGTCCAGGACGTGGAAGAGATTGAAACTGGTCTTGATCGAGATCTACCGTCGCGCTGAGTTCGAAAATAGAACATAAAATCCCATCAGGGCTCCGGACCCTGACCTAAAATCGCCCTCAACATCTGAAATGTTGGTATTGTTCAGAACAGTGCGATGGCCGCAAAACCACTCTAATCCATTTGTCCGGGCAATGCCGATATTTCCGACTTGGAGGGCGAAATCGGGCGGTTCCAGTGTCTTGTTCGCATTTTAATTTATAATTTCGGAATCAGTGCGTCACTAGCTTTTGACCGAGACCAACTTCAATAACTTCCGAGTCCTGGATCATGATAGCTTTTTGATTTCCAGAGATCCGGTAGCGGTTGCCGCGAAACAATCCAAATTCCAACTTTAGCTAAATGAACGAAGATGTAAAATCGGTCGTTGCCATTCTGTGTTTACATCCAATGTTAGTAGTATTGAAATATGACGGAGAAGCTGTTGTGCATTTGGTCGAGATGCAACTTACTTTAGCTGTTAATCAGAGGTGACTGCTTTGGAAATCGTATAATGTAAACTCACGTTTAATGAAAATTAAAATGACACTACAAATAAGTACAATCTTCTAAAATATATTCAATTACCGGGATACAGGGAGTATTTCACTACTAAAAGCAATGTAAACTTGTCCGTACCTTAATTCATACATTCCAAAATCAAAATCGTAATAAGTAAGTAGCTTTGCCTGCAAAGAGTACATGCAGAAGAGGGAAGCTGTTTAGGAAACCGAACCACCAGTGCGAGCAGGCAAAAAGTACTTGAATACCCCGAAAAAATATAAGAACTTCGCTAGTCTACTATTTACGGCTTTACTACGTTTTCATTTCAACCGCACATTTCCTTTCGCAGCAAATGGCAGTCTGTACATGATCGGCAACAATCAATTCGGCCAGCTCGCGAGCCCGCCCGTTTCTGGCGGCAGAAACAGCACCAGGGTCCCGAAGAAGGTCAACGTTACGCCGGCGCAAAGGTAAAATTCCAATATTAAAACTCAACGACGGCTAGGCACAATTCGAGTACTGGGATCTGAACCGAGTATTAATTCTAGAAATTCGAGTCGAGAAACTATACCCTTGTCGCCACTACGAGAATTTTAAAATTCGGTACCGTTTTTCACAGTGGAAGGCTATAAACTTCGATTGATGATATCACAGCCAGACTTGTACAAACTACCCATTTGGTCAGTTGACGGTCAACTAACTAACGGTTTTTTGAGCAGTTCTAGTTCTAGTTGCGAATGTCGAAAATTGAGTAGTTCTAGTTCTAGTTGCGGAATTTGAAAAGTGAGTAGTTATAGTTGTGCGACGAAATAGGCGTGGTTTGAATCAGGGCTTTGGAGCCGGAGCCGGAGCCCGGAGCCGGAGCCCCGGAGCCGTGCATTTTCACCGGAGCTGGAGCCGGAGCCGGAGCTCTACATAAAATTCAGCCGGAGCCGGAGCTGGAGCCCGTTATTTGAGTAGTAGCTCCGGCTCCGACCTATTTTATAAGATGCCATTATATATATGCAACAACCACATCTGCTGATTTGTCATAATTGAACAGCAGGTGTGAATTTTAATGCTGTGCACAGCAATGGCATAGAGTAAAGTGCGTTGTTGTGCAACTATGATGTTGTCGACAATTGACAAGTATTCATGACGTCACAAGCTGGCACGGCGGCACCTAAGTAGTTATATAGATCGCTCGTGATTCGCCATTGTTTCTTATGGGCGGGGTGGTGAGGTGCCTGAAAACCGGGGGTGGTGAGGTGACCCTTATCTCTTATGGCGGGGGTGGTGAGGTGCCATTGTGTCTTATGGCGGGGGTGGTGAGGTGACCCTTATCTCTTATGGCGGGGGTGGTGAGGTGTCATGTGTTCTTATGGGTGCGGTCGTGATTCGCCTTTTTTGCTATAGGCGGTGGCGGTGATTCGCCGTGAAAACTCGTGGTCGTGACTCGTCTTTTTTGCTATGGGCTGCGTCGGTGATGCGCCATGTATTCTTACGCGATATGTGGTGACTCGCCATGTGTTCTTATGGGTGCAGTCGTGATGCGCACTTTCAACCATCTCTCGCGTGGTGTTGAATAGTCACCAACAATAACCACACAAACGGAAACGTGGCTTGCAAGAGGATTAAGCAATGCGTGCGACCTATATTCCGAATGACCTGCGCGCTGAATTATTTCCCGTCCAGCCGCTACTATCGAATATTACACTAGATCAGTCAGTGCGAAATAGTTTGATCGTAAATTATGATATATGATGTCGTAGTTTAGTCGTGTCAAATGACCGATCGTGTTCTCTTTTCTCGCTATTGATTGCTACCTGAATAATACTTTCGGCTTATTCGCTGTATCACGCCTACAAAATAGTCTGCTGTTCACAGTCGCGACTTCACCGCGATAGCGCAATTTTCACACCTCGATCAGTAGAACAACACTGCACTAACCCAGTTGTCGAAACACATAGGTCATACATATTACGTGAAATATTGTATTGTGGTATACAAATATGCAAACTATTCTTTCAATTCAACAAGTCTAGTTAACGAATCGATTTTCAAGCTGCCGACACAGTTTTTAACACGAGTGAGTTGATATTTCTTCCCGGGTACGAGCGAGGCTTTGTTCCATTGATCCAAAACCACCTCGCCAGTATCATCCTTCAATGTAAAACTGTATAATTTCAACTCCTTTCCGACACCAGAATTGACCGTCTTCTCCTCTCGAGAAACACAAGTAGCGGCGATCGAAACGTATTCATCTTTATTCCCGTATACCGATTCACAGGTCAATAATGGGTATTCTTCAGTCGTATGTCTCGATTTTCCATGCAGAGTTACTGACGAAGCCCGTCCCAGTAATACAGCAGGTTTTCCAGTAAACTTGTCAATTTGGACCCAACCGGATTTGACCATGAGTTTTTTTCGTTTGGAGAACGCTTTCTCAATGACCCCGAACAATTCACGATTGAAACACGTGAAAGATATCTCTTCGTTATTGCCGTCGATGAATATACCTTTGAGATATTGGCTAACGCCACCTCTTTTGGGTGATGAGACGAATTTGACGCCGACGTGAAAATTTGAAGTTGCTCCGACTTGCATAGTGTTGACGCTGTTCGATGTCATATCGTTTGATAAAGTGGGAGTCATCAACAAATCCGTCGATATTTATAGAATTAGGCACGTGGTATTGAGTGAGTTAACAGTCTTTGTATAATCCTGATGACCCGCGTGAATAGACTTGGATTGAAATAAACTTTACAGGAGTTCTGTAAGAAAGGATGCCGTTCACAAGTGACAAACGACACGAATGAATTTTCTTCTTACCCAGTCACTTATCAATGTACTGTAGTGAGTATTCAAGATGTCTGTTGCTAAATCTCTGTACGCCGCTAGGGTATGTATGTCACTTTTCATCGCCGCAATGCTTATGACACTAAAAACCCCATTCCAGTCGATGCCGTATGATCGAATCGAGTTAACCAATGCGGTAAAATCACACTTTCGAACACGGCTCACGTTTTGTCCATGTACATAGAAATCTAGTACTCCGTGGATGAATTTTTCCGTTTCGCTCAATGTGGGGGTTGTCGAGTTATGATAATAGAGAAGGTAATTCTCAATAATCGCGCTAGTTGCCATAACGAGTATATGTAACTATCAACTGAAAAAGTAAACCATGAGAATGACACCACAATGTGTTAAAATGGTGAAATACACCGCTCAGATTTCGAAAAAACAGATGTCGGCGGGTGCGTTTGACATGTGTGACACAATAAAATCGCCCGTTTCGCTAAACAGGAAATTCACTAAAGCGCAGTGTGCTGTGCGATTTTGAAAAAACAGATGTCCGCGACTGCGTTTTGATCTGTGTGACACACTAAATACGTCCGGTTCTGAAAGTCGGAAACGCGATCGGTTCTGAGGATTATGCAGTGTGCGTGCGGCCTATATTTCGAATGACCTGCGCGCTGAATTATTTCCCACCCAGCCGCGTGCTACTAGCGAATTAAGTCTATAAATAGCCAACACCCACGAGTCGATTGTTATACTTCGCTGTCGCAGACATAAACGCTGGTTGGAGCAGTTAGATTAATTATTATACAATGGTCGAGGTTCAGATAGATAATCTTGACAAATTTGGTTATGAACCAAATGCATTCGAATCGCAATTTGAAGAAAACGCGGATATCTTTGATGCGATTAATCCTGGTGATCTGATGACGCCCGATTTAAGAGTTGAATCCGCAGAACGCGACCTTACGGCAACGATCGAAATGCAGTCAAACTATACAGATATAGCGCGCCAGGCGTGGCTGAAGTCGGGTCAACTATCTAGAGAAAGCGCAATTAACGATCTCACGAACTTGGTGACGACACCGTGTGTGCCGACCGACGAGACAGCCGTTAGCAACGAATTACCGAATCCCGAGAAACCGTCGACTTCTGGGATGACGATACCGCGCCCCGCGGGGTCGCTATCGGTGACTGATACTCCTAAATCTGTATCAACCAGCAAGCCAACTCGAAAAAGAACCATATCGACAACGGCGGGCATACCACCGGCTAAACAGCTTCGTAATGGGAAATCGAAAAATTTGAATCGTACCGAACCCAGACAGAAGGTTGGTAAGAAACCTGTGAAATCTAAAAGCGCGAGTGACGATGATTTTCGCGACGACGTGAAGGGAAAAAAGAAGCAGGAAGAAAAGTTATGTCAATACACAGTTGACAAGATGGTCACCTACCTCCAGACTATTGACGTTGTTAAGCCGCATTTAGGTTCAATACTATGTTATGTTGATTCGTTGACGGAGAAAAAAAATTTGACTGTCACAAAGCTCATGGCTGACATCAAACGATTGCTTACTGTCAAGGGTCAGCGTTGGAGTCTTGATGAGATTCAACCTGAATTAAATACCGCAACCAATGAGTACTTGCATCGACTTCTAGAAATTAGAACAAAATTGAAGTATAATTTGTGCTGAATGATTTTCATTGTTGTGAGTGTCTATTCTCAATTTCTGTTTCCGTTTCAGATTTTACATTAGAGCCATAAATAATAGCTTCTGAAAGCACAACCACTAGTGGCGCTGGCGCTCTTGTAATCTCGAATCAGTGGTTTAGGTCTTTCTCTCCCGGTGTCGAGCGGCGAACAACGTGGCTTACCGTCTGGGTATATTCGATCGCGAATTGGTGGATAAGGAGTTAATTAGTAAGTTATTCGGTACGATTACTTTGATTTATGAACGTAATATGTTATTCGTTTATCCTACAGACAAAACAAGCGTCGGAATTGAAGTAAAGAATTGCATAGGTGAGTTATTACTGTTCAGAACTAGTGAACATGATGTAATGATTTTGTTGTTGAACAGACAGAGCAACTCGAGTTGAACGCACGAGTCTACTGGTTAGTTATCTGCTATAACACAACGTTAGTGGACATAGATTGATGTGTTACTTGTTTTATTAAGCGTAAAGAATCGAAAACACCAACAAAGAAACTAGAATGTAAGTAAGACTAGTTTCATGTTCCCCAAGTGCTGAATTTGACCACGTGTTATTAATTTTACAGATGAGTCGACGCAGACGGAATCGTGTTCGCGAAGAACCGAATGCACCACCAGAGATTGGTGACGAACGCCAAGAAGTTGTATCCCAGAACTGGCAAGCGATAAAATCGTATGTAGTGAATCAGAGTCGGCGCGTGTATAATATCCGAGTCATCGATCGTGAGCTATCGGATGTTTTCCGTGATATCCAAGCGATATTTTTCTCAGAGTCGACTCGTTTCAAAATCAATTTCGCGTATGCATTTATTTTGTACCACGTCGACACTCTAAGATTTCGCTATTTTCATGCATCGGCGAATGTTGATAGTGTATTAGAAACACCAGCGGCAATTTCAACACTAGCTAAATTCGATGAATTTGTTGAATCTATAAGGTTGGAAACGGCGCTTGATTTATTACGAAATTCTCGATCAAACACGAAGTCACTGCCGGTCTGTGTGACTAATGTACAGTTTTATGTATATCCTACCGACGGCATATTGATTGGTTGTGCTGGTATTAAACTACCGACATGGCTTGCAAAATCGAAATGTATCTTGACATTTACACATCGAAAAAATAGACATCGGTACAATGACAACCTATGCGCTTTTCGCTGTATTGCCCACTCAATTGGAAAAGATACAAAGGCAATGGCTCAACAATTCACTTCGGTATATGGTGTCAGTGTAGAATCTGGTGTAACCCTTGATATGCTGGACGATATCGAGGCCTTGTTTAATGTGGCCGTAGTTGTGTACACTAAAACTGAGGGTAAAGCTGTCGCGCTCCGCCGTAGCACCTTTGAAGCGAAACCTGTGTATTTACATTTAGAAAATGCGCACTTCTGTCTTATTACTGATATATTCCGTTATGCGGAGAGCTATCAATGTGATGTTTGCGAAAGATTTTTCAATTTGCAGTATGAATTGACCAGACACAAATGTACAACAGAACCTGTTGAAGTGTTTCCTGGTGGCGTGTATACACCTCCTCTGAACATCTTTGAAAAGCTTGATCTAGAAGGGGTGTTTGTTCCTCACCAGCTTCGTTATTTCAAATACCGTATCGCGTTTGATATCGAGAGTATGTTTGAGAAGTGTGAGATTCCAGATTCCTCCAAAACTTCATGGGAGTGCAAACATATTCCCATTTCTGTTAGCATATCTTCTAATGTGGAAGGGTTCTTGGAACCGTATGTAATTGTCTCGAACGGTGACCCAAACGACTTGTGTGCGGAAATGGTTGATCATTTTCATGATATTCAAAGTGAGTCATTTAGGTTGTTACAGATGGAATATCAACACTACTTGGATATGCTCGAATGTAAAATTACCGAAATGAAGGCGCTCGACCCCGCCGAGAGAAAAATACCACTTGAACGTTTACAAGAGGAGTTTATGCGATATTTAAAACAAATCCCTGTTTTGTCGTTCAATGGCGGTCGGTATGACTTGAACTGTCTCAAAGAGTACTTGATGGGTTTACTCGTTGATGAAAATCTGAATGTATTGAAACGAGGTAACAACTTCCTCTCTTTGACAACCAACAGACTGAAATTCTTGGACATTGTAAATTACTTGGCACCGGGGTTCTCGTACGATGCTTATTTGAAAGCCTTCAAATGTAGCGCCGCTAAAGGTCATTTTCCGTATGAGTTTCTGACTAGTTTGGAAAAGCTAGATTATCCGAGTCTTCCTAGCCACAGCGACTTTTACAGCTCGCTAAAAGATCGTAATATATCCACAGCTGAATATGAAAACTGTTTGAAGGTTTGGAACGATAACAAAATGACTACTTTACGTGATTATCTCAAATGGTACAACGCAATCGATACTCACTACTTCATTGAGGGGTTAGAAAAACAATTTCAATCTTTCAAAAGTCAATTCAGTGTGGATATATTCAAGGAAGCTGTCTCCCTACCCGGGGTTGTATCGAGGCATCTTTTCAATAGCATCCCACGTGATTTCACCTTGTTCAATGATAAACACCAGGATCTGGTTTCGCTATTCAGAGACAATTTAGTGGGCGGACCGTCAGTCATTTTCCATCGATATCAAAAACAGGGTGAAACTCGAATCAAAGAATTTTTTTACAAGGAAAACGCTCAGATCACCCAACATGTAACAGGGCTGGACAGCAATTCGTTATACCTTTTTGCTTTGAGTGAACCTAGTCCAACTGGTTTCCCGGTACATTGGCAACCACTCGATGCTGAGTGTACTAAATTCAAACCTGTAAAGACCGCACCGAAATGGGGGGAGACAGCAGCTCAATGGTTAAACTGGTATTCGTATATCAATAATGTACATGTCCACCATGCTTTTAATGGACCTGAAATCCGCGTAGGAGCTCGTAATTATCCTGCTGATGGGTTCTATCGTAATTCAGCTGGTCAAGGGGTAATCTTGTCTTTTCTTGGATGTCATTTTCATGCACATCAGTGCAGATTTGGTTGTGATGATTTGGAACGTCGAGAACGGACTAAACGTGTTCATGATTATTACAAAAGCCTCAATTACCAAGTCATATGTAAATGGGAATGTGACTGGCGCACGGAGAAACAGGAAAATCCTGATATTGTGCGATATCTTAATGGTATCCAACCGCAATTGACTCGAACCAAGTCTGTCACCGCACATAAATTGATGGAGATGGTAATGACTGGTACATTCTTTGGGTGTTTATCAGTCGATATTTTTACGCCAAAACATTTGCAAAGGAAGTTTGTTGAACTATGTCCGGTATTCAAAAATACGATGGTGTCTCGCGAGCATTTGTCAGGTCACATGAAACAGTTCGCCATTGATCGTAAATTACTCACCAAACCCACGCGCATGTTAGTTGCTTCATACTGGGGTAAGAAAATCTTGTTGACCTCCGACTTGATCAAGTGGTATGTTAAACACGGGTTGATTATATCCAAAATTCATGAGGCGGTCGAATTCACCAAAAAGACATGTTTTGACAACTTTGCGAAAAATGTCTCGGATTGTCGACGCGCTGGGGACCGTGACCCTAACCTTGAGATTATTGCCCTGACACAAAAATTAGCCGGAAACAGCAGCTATGGTCGGGTCTTGATGAATCCGCGTAAATTCAAACGAACCACCTACTGTGATAAAAGTGAATTGGGTGCCTGTGTGAAGGATCGTTTTTTTGTGAAATATGACGAATTGAACGCTGATCTATTTGAAGTAACGAAGCGTCCTAAAACGATCAAGTGGGGTAACTGTATTCAGGTGGGGTTCTGGGTTTATAACAACGCTAAGCTCAAGATGCTCTCGTTTTTTTATGATTGTTTGTGTAAATATTTCCGTGACGAGTGCTTCATGCTATTAATGATGGACACAGACTCCCTCTATCTTTCGCATTCAGCCTCATTCGATGATATCCTTATCCCCGAGAAAAGAGATGAATTTTATCTTGAATACGAGAACTGGTTTCCGCGCTATTTTTGTGACGAGCACCGAGCTGAGTTTTTGTCTGATCCGGTTTCTTTTGACCGATCGAGACAGTGTTGCAAAGACACGTATGCCTATTGCCTTCGTCAACCGGGTTTGATGAAAGTGGAGTACGAAGGTGGTACATCCTTCTGCGGACTCCAATCCAAAAATTACTTTTGCGATGGGCCAAAAAAAAAAACTGGCTTCCAAAGGCCTCCAGAAATCCAACCCAGTCGATTTCGAAACTTTTCTGGGTGTCTTGACATCTAGGCAATCTGTCGGGGAGTGAACAAGGGGTTTCGGTGCAGAGATAGGGGTGTTTATACGTACAAACAACAGCGTAAAACATTTTCCTATTTCTATGCCAAACGCCGAGTGCTCGAGGATGGTGTGTCAACCCTACCATTAAATGTGTAATTGTATATTTTGTGTGTTATTCTGTGTGTTTGATTTTATTTTGATTTACTTGTATTTATTATGTGCTAATGTGTCATTTGTTATCCAGATGGATAACGCTATTTCATATATTGAGTCAGTAATGTCAGAATTGGATTTGAATAGTTTGCACAAAGAGACGCTTGAACTGGAGCAGGAATTAACACAGCTCTCGATTCACGGCACCGACGACAACTCACAAGACCGCGCGATACCCGATCGATCCAAGGCGCGCCGTCGGGAACTGGACGAGAAATGGACCCGTGTCCGAAGTGTCTGCATAGAAGCGCTACTTCAACTACAATTTCCTGATCGAAAGACGCCGAGTGATAACCACATCCTATTCAACAGAGCAAAGCTGACAAATTATGTGGTCTTGGGAAAAAATTGTTCGTGGATACCGCTTTTCGGTCACGAAGAGAGACAAGCCTACTTGAGAACCCGCAAGCGACATCGAAAATTCCAATTTTTCCTTGATCAACATCGAGTTGCAAACAGTTTGAAACGACCTCGTTCTGACTCTGAAAGTAGCGATGCTACAACCGATGATTTTTGCAAACATGATTCCCTTGGTCATTGTGAACATAATCTTGTGGTGAACACTGATAGTTTTAGGTGAAACTTTGTTTACAATCTGTGGGTGTTTTCGAAATGTCAACTTGTAACTAAAACGTTTTAGTAATAATATTTCCTGAAATCTGTGTCTTGTTTTACAGATGGCTAGTGATTACATAATAGCTGTTCTGGAACAAGCAGGCCTGACTCAGTTACACGAAAAGACACTTGTACAACGCCGCGATCATGTACACTTCGTGGAGCTGTATTTGAATCGAGAGATATCGCATGAATTATACGAACAACGCGTTTCGAGACAACATAAAGATTTAAAAGAGTGTTCCAAGGGTGAGGTCTATAGTTGTTATAGTAACACTGTTAGAGTTTAAAACGCTATGAATCCTCTCGTGTTATGAATCCTCTTATGTGATTTATTATTTTACAGATTGGGATCAGCTGCTTGACGACTTGAATAAAGCGTTCGTGACACTACAACTCCCACTGACGAAATTACGAGGAACAGATGAAGATTTAATAACCCGCGGAAAATTGTTAAATCGAACTCTATTGGGATTATATATTCCACTAGAACAAGACGACTACAACAGTGGATATTCCCAACCTTGTTGATATATAAACACATGCACTTTATCGAGTTTCAATAAACAACAAATGATGGAATTGATCCACCCATTCGCGTGTATTGTGAGTGGTCCTTCAAGAAGTGGGAAGACTACTTTTGTTGCAAAGCTGATTAGACATGCGACATCCATGATTAAACCAAGTGTATCCAGGGTCGTATATTGTTACAATAATTATCAGGAGGTTTTCAAGACGATGCATAACGTAGAATTCCACGCCGGTCTAGATATTTTAGAAGAGTTGAAGGTTTGCTCTGAAGACACCTTGATTATAGTGGATGATTTCATGACTGAGACAGCGAAAATTGCAGACTACTTTACAAGATTTTCTCATCATTCAGCCAAGTCAATTTGCTATATCACGCAGAACCTGTATCACAAGGGTAAAGGAGCACGTGACTTGAGTCTCTCGAGTTCGTATATGGTGATTTTCAAGAATCCGCGCGACCAACAACAGATCAGTTTTCTTGGTCGACAAATGTATCCAAACTCTAGATTTTTAACAGAGGCTTATCGTGATGCTGCTAGACAACCTCATAGTTATTTATTTATCGATCTCACGCAAGAAGCACCTGAAAATCGACGCGTTATGACCAATATATTTCCTGGTGAAACCATGGTGGTTTATAGCCCGATGGTATAAATAGCCAAGCGCAGAACCGACTTTAAACTCAAAATGACCAAGGTACCAGCTCGGACACGGCGGCATATACCCACACTAGAGTTCCTACATAAAAGTAAACCCGAGATACGCAAGCAAATTATATCGGGCGCCAGCAAAGAATTGATCGAGTGTATATGCGATTGTACAAAGAACATTTTAAACGGCAACATCCCTCTTTCGAAGTATAAAAGAAAGCGACTGTCAGCTCATAAATGTAGTTTACGTCGACTTGTCAGGAAAGACATCCCTATTCGACATAAGAAACGTATGGTTAACCAGAATGGGGGTATGTTTATGACTCTATTATCGAGCATCCTACCCGTCGTCACTGGTTTACTCGGTAATCTTTTCAAAAAATGACTTCTTTTAAAAAAATCTTCATAAATCCGAATCCGGTAAACGGAGCTGACGTTCAGAAATTGAATTTGGATATCGACAAATGTATGAGCGACATATTACAGATGAACATACCCCAAGAACGAAAATTAGCCTTATATAACGACGCACTAAATCGTTATCAAACAAAACACGACACACTGAATCAACCGATGAAAATCGATATATCAGAACAAAGGAATCTATTTTCGGCTAGTGAGTTGGACGCACTGCGACGTCTGATCAAGGGTGAACCATCAAGGATTCCTATACCATCACCGAGTAGCCAACGAAGCAAAGTAAAGACTCAGCATGCCCCGACGAAAAGCGGTCGTACACCAAGACCCCGAGACGATACGGATGGGAGCCATACTAAGTATTTCACACCAGGGCTACCTGGTAGTTACCGTGGTGCATACGTATTCTCTAGAGGGCGGAATAGAGCCAAAGTCAAGGAGTTTCTTTCGAGCAAGGACGCGTACACAAAACATTTTCCCTATCGAAAGAAATTTAAGAGACCTAGAGTGATTACGTCGGGTCTTGGTGTTCAGTATCAAACCGATCTCATGCATATGCAAAATCTTTCAAAAGAAAACGATAATTTTAAATATGTGTTGGTGACGATCGATTGTTTCAGCCGATTTTTATATCTGTATCCGCTCAAGAACAAAACCTCGCAAGGTATTATTCGTGGATTCAAGGAAATATTTAAGGATCGTATACCTCATGTTATTCAAAGTGATCAGGGTTCTGAGTTTACTAATCACGCGTTTCAGACTTTCTTAAAAGATAACAATGTGCGACATTTTCATACAAATAGTGAACTGAAAGCATCGATATGCGAGCGTGTTATTCGTACTGTGAAGCAAGTGTTATACCGTTATTTCACGCATAATAAGACTTTGAATTATGTCAATGTCCTGTCCGAGATATGTCGAGGGTATAACACTACTTTTCACGTGGCTATAGGGTGTCCTCCAGCGGATGTTGATTATTCAAATCAAGAACAAATTTTCCATAGGTTATACGGCGACATGACCCCTAAAAAACCCAAACTAACTATCGGCACACCCGTCAGGATTTCGAAATCACGTGGTAATTTTGTAAAAAGTGCCTTGGCGAGTTGGACCGAAGAAATCTTTTTCGTATCTCAATGTCGTAAAGGTGACCCTCCTACTTATCAGTTGAAAGACTACCACGGTGAAGTTATAGACGGTAGATTCCAACGTGAAGAATTACAACCAATAACTAAAAATAATAATATTTATAATATCGAGAAAATCCTGTCTACTCGCAAGAAAGGAAAGAAAACGCAATATCTTGTAAAATGGTTGGGTTACCCATCTAAATTTAATTCCTGGGTCTCGGATTTGTATAAATAGACGCTGAAAATGTTGTTCGACCAAACTATGGATTCCGATTCCGCCTCATCTCGCATGGGTCAAGTCTCGACCAGTCTGAAAAACCAGATTGTGTTTATTGTACAGATTTGTATGTTAGTGTGTGTAATCGTGTTTTCATTATATCAAATTTCTGTCGGGGTGGATCGTGAAATATATTTAACGCTACTGTCTTCTTCACTTGGGTATTAATTACCGAATCCATCACCTCACCGTATATGTTGAAAGAAACAATAAAATGTTGTTGACTCTACCTTCGAATGCGAGTTTGGATAAATTTCCGAATACTAGCACAGATTTTCAAACGGAACTTTACAAAGAATTAGAAATGAATCGCCATGAGCTAGGATTATGTGAGCTGACCTTCCCCCATGATTTTCAACCGCGAATTGAAGTGACAGCGAAAAGTATCGGTTTTGGATTTGTCGATGCGAATGGATACACCGATCGGTATTATATTCCCGAAGGCTCGTATTACAGCATCGGTGAAATGTTAGAATCGTACGAGAAATATTACATGGGGGACATTTTCATTTTACAAGGATTCGGAGACTTTAGAATCACATTCAGAAGATTAGTCACGAGTAAAAAAAGATACAAGCGGGGTGTGCCCATAAATACCGACACCGCAGACTCTAGCGTCAAACACATACCCCGTACCACGCATGATTCACCCGAACCTTACGGATTGATACCACTTGGTTCTGTGTTGGATACAATAACATTTAGACGCGTTGTATCTCGTCGCCGCGGAGTGGTAGAATTTATCTTTACACCCGCGATAAAGTTGGAACGGATTGATAAGGTTTATGTGTATTGTGATCTGATACAACCAAGACCACACGGTAACAAGCTGCAACAACTTTTACGGGTGGTTACTGTAACCGCTAAACCGAATGAAAACCAAATCAACATATTCCCAAAACCATACTTCTTTGCTTTAGCGAGAAACAATTTTAGAACGATACGAATTTATCTACGTGATGCAGCTGGCAACCCTATTAAATTTCGAAAAGCACCAGTGACAGTAACCCTACGCTTCCGTCGTAGAGCTGTTGATTCAATATGAGTTACATCACGTTGTCTAGCACCAAAGGCGAATTCTCGGTGGTGTTACCGAATGAAATTATTTGTAATGAGCTTGCGTTGGTGGATATGAGTTTTGTCAGTGAATCTCTTGATCGAATTATAATCAATCGTGATCAAGCACTCTGGGAGCTACATAATGAGAAAGATCGAATAGTAGAAGCGTACCTAACACCACTTGGGAATTATGCAAACAACCTCGAGTTGATGCGAAGAATATTATCTGAAAGTTTCAAACACTGTTTCACCGAAAGAATCAACGACGAACTTTTCCGAATTCGTTACCCGAAACGTATCACACTCCACCCCACGGATATATTCACGAATTATTTCAGTGTAGTTGATCAAGTGTCGACGCCAGTATGTAATGTCACGTCGATCAAACCTAAACCGACTCAACCCCACCTCAGATATCTTTTTGTGTATATCAATGTACTACGACATCATCCGGTGGGTGATTACATGAGTCAATTGCTTCGTGTGATCCAAGTAAATAACGAGACGTGTATGAGACAAGAAGTTGTATATGAAAAACCGTTTTATTTCGCAGTTTCGATTAACCACATCCGCGATATAAAAATCACCATCCGGGACCAATACGGTCAGTTAGTACATGATATAGAGACCACATTGACACTCCACACACGATGAAAATAGTGACGTTAACCACCTCTATGCTTGGTGCTGATTTTGAACACAGACTACTCACCATCAACAACATCCCGACGAGATATTGTGAATTAGCCCTCATGGAGCTCGATTTCACTTTAACCGAACCGGCGATTGGTCAATATTTGTTTGTGTATTGCGATATTATTCACCCTCACTTACTTGGAGATACGTTAGCGCGTTTATTACGAGTTATACCGCTGACACCTGGTGATGTCGCACATAATTGGATAGCGACAAATCCGTATTATTTCCCTGTTTCAAAAGATGTTGTAGATTCTGTATGTCTTTACCTCAGAGATGAGTTTGGGGAACCTATAAATATAATAAGTCGTTCATTGCAAGCTACATTTAACATTAGGAAGCGATTATGAAAGTTGTTTTCACGTGTGATCATCATTCTGTCCATCGTCATTATAACCAGACAGGTGATGGTTATGGATATTTTAGTGGTGGAGTTCAAGCCGGTTCCGGTATCGGGAGTTTGTTTAAATCACTCGGTCGTTTAGTGACACCTATTGCGAAATACGCTGGTGGTCAATTGTTACGGACTGGAGGTGAAATAGCAAGAGATCTATTACGGGGTAACTCGATCAAGTCTAGTGTTGTCAAGAGAAGTAAACAAGCTGGCGGTCGAGTGATTGATAAAATTTTAACCCCAAAAGCTATAAAAAGGAAAAAAACAAAGTCAAAGAACACTTCATCCAAACGTCGTCGTAAACAACAGGATATATTCGACTAAGAACTATGTTGATGCATGCAGGTTCCCGAGAATGTCATAACTCCGGATTAAACATATTTAGTATACCCCACACACAAACCAGTATTGAGGAATCGCAATATGTCGTCGTCAAACCCCATAGTTTAGGTAATGTCATGGAAGTACAATTACCAAGGACGGATCGATATATGGATCTACAAAACACGTTCTTGAGATTACGTTTGAAGCTCACTAAACGCGATGGAACTGATTTAGCAAACGATACACAAGTGGGGCTGGTCAATAACATGTTGGATTCTCTTTTCAAACAAATCGATGTAACTATTTCAAATGAGGTTATCACAAATTCGGATAATTGTCATGCCTACAAAGCTTATATCTCTCGGTTGTTGAATGATACTCACGGGGCCTCGGAGAGTTTTGTGCAAGGACAAGGTTTTTATAAAGATGTCGCTGGCTCTATGGATGTTCTTGGTGCAGCGAATACTGGATATGTTAAACGAAAAGACCTTACCAAAAACAGCACTCCGTTAGAGTTGATCGGAAAAATTCGAATGGGTCTTTTCGAGCAGTCTAGATGTATGCTGGATAATGTCGACATGAAATTAAAATTTACACGTAACGAAGATAATTTCTGTCTTCTCGGCGACGCGGAGGATGTACAAATTGTTTTACTCGAAATGGAGGTGTATGTCAAACAGATGAAGATCGCTGAAAGTGTAAGCCTAGCACACAAGTCTGTACTACAGAAGAATACTGCCAAGTATCCTGGATACGCTTACAAATGTCGACTCATACATTCGCCGCGGGTTTATCGAAAATTGATAGAGAGTTAGTTAGCGGCACCATGCCAAAGAAGATCGTAATTGGTTTAGTCGAGACCACGACATTTAACGGTGTTCGAGCCAAAAATCCATTCAACTTTAAACACTTTGATGTTCAAAATCTTTCTTTAAGTGTGGATGGGCGTCAAATTAACGGACGCGAATTTCATTTCGATTTTGATAAACATGGCGGACTCGAAGGTTATATGACACTATTCTCTCAGACAGGTCGCTGGGAATCCGAGGCACCTTTAAATATTTCACGCAAAGATTATGTCAATGGATACACTCTTTTTGTGTTTGATTTGACACCCGATAATAGTTTGGGATGTTATCAACTTCATAAGACAGGAACTGTGCATCTGGTTTTGACTACGTCGAAGCCTTTACCAACCTCCGTAACCTTGTTATGTTTGAAGGAGTTTCAACATCTTCTACAGTTGAATCAAAAAAGACAAGTCGTCGAAATATGAATACGTCTGAGATCAATGATATTCTCTATAACCACCCTGACACACAAAGTCTATATCTAGGAACTTATCCAGTAGACCAGTTACCGAAGAAACCAATTAGCGGAAAATTCGCTATCATCATTAATTACGACGAGTCGAGTTTGCCTGGGTCTCACTGGGTGTCTATATACAGAGATGACGATACTCATTTTCATGATTCACTAGGTTTCGGACCACTAAAACCTCAGATAATCGAATTCCTGGAGCCGGATGAATTTTCCGTGACTGGGAAACAGTTACAGAGTAAAACTTCGGATGTGTGTGGAGATCATGCTATCGCATTCTTGATAAAAAGAGCTCAAGGGTTTTCAACCGAGGAATACTTGGATAATTTTGGCGATGATAAAAAAGTGAATGATACGATTGTACGTGCTTTTGTGAAGAGTTTGATTTCATAGTAATAAACGAATGTGTAAATGTGTATACTTGTGATTCTTGTTGCGCCTGTGAACAGCAGACTATTCTGTAGGCGCGAAACAGCGAATAAGCCGAAAGTAATATTCAGGTAGCAATCAATAGCGAGAAAAGAGAACACGATCGGTCATTTGACACGACTAAACTACGACATCATATATCATAATTTACGATCAAACTATTTCGCACTGACTGATCTAGTGTAATATTCGATAGTAGCGGCTGGACGGGAAATAATTCAGCGCGCAGGTCATTCGGAATATAGGTCGCACGCATTGCTTAATCCTCTTGCAAGCCACGTTTCCGTTTGTGTGGTTATTGTTGGTGACTATTCAACACCACGCGAGAGATGGTTGAAAGTGCGCATCACGACTGCACCCATAAGAACACATGGCGAGTCACCACATATCGCGTAAGAATACATGGCGCATCACCGACGCAGCCCATAGCAAAAAAGACGAGTCACGACCACGAGTTTTCACGGCGAATCACCGCCACCGCCTATAGCAAAAAAGGCGAATCACGACCGCACCCATAAGAACACATGACACCTCACCACCCCCGCCATAAGAGATAAGGGTCACCTCACCACCCCCGGTTTTCAGGCACCTCACCACCCCCGCCATAAGAGATAAGGGTCACCTCACCACCCCCGCCATAAGACACAATGGCACCTCACCACCCCCGCCATAAGAGATAAGGGTCACCTCACCACCCCCGGTTTTCAGGCACCTCACCACCCCGCCCATAAGAAACAATGGCGAATCACGAGCGATCTATATAACTACTCACCTATATGTCTTCGTTGCTACATCGGATGTTACTGACGGCTGACAGACTCTAGATTGCTATAGATAACTAACCTATGGGTAGATTAGTAATCTATATAGACCAGGAATGGCCAACCTTTTCGGCTAAAGGGGCACATGCAATTGAAGAATGAGTGTGCGGTCCACTAGCCGCGCCAAGCGGATAAAATTTTCGAAGTTTATAACAAACTAGGTCAATAATATTATTACTTGAGTATTGCGGGTCTACTGTATACCGCCCGCTAGGCTCAGTTTGCAAGGACACGACTATTCGGCGTCTGGTCACATCGATATCGAAGGTCTCCGTTAATATGCGACAATAATGTTGTGCCTACATTTCAGCGTTGACGATATTTATGCGAGCGCAAACGCAAAAAGACTTTCTCGCGTAATTGCGAATAGTTAGACTTAATCGGGTAAATTGGGCGTTTTTTTCATTGTCAGTAGGGGGTAGGCTACCAAGCAAGAAATCGTGTGACAGTTAAACACGCGAGGCGTGAAGAAAAAAGTCGCTACTATTTTAGTTTATTGTAATGCACGACGATTTACTGAAAATGTGACTGGATCGTGGATCTGCCAATGCGTCGGAACTGATATTTTAGTCATCAACATCCCAAGTGTCGCAGCCAGAATTGTAATTTTTGGTTGGCATTGCAAGTTCACAATCTGAGCAATTCATTTTCGATAATATAATAGGAAATTACCTCGCGGGCCACGCAAAACCTCTCGCGGGCCACATTTGGCCCGCGGGTTGGCCACCCCTGATATAGCTAGGCCCATTCGATAATTTCAGAGCCGGAGCCGGAGCTGGAGCCGGAGCAGTGGTAATAATGCGGCTCCGGAGCTGGAGCCGGAGCTAATGTATGATAGAAGAGAGCTCCGGAGCCGGAGCCGGAGCAGTTGAAATTTACGGCTGCTCCGAAGCCCTGGTTTGAATAATGCCAAATAATCTTTAATGTGATGTGAAACTGTTTTTATGTTCTTCGGTGGAATATAAGGATATTGAAACTTTCCCCATGATTCATACTATCTTTACGTCGTAATGGGTGATATACTGCTACATGAATTGAAGTCAACACTCAACCTGATTTTATTCCGGCAGATTCATTGACGTCAGTTGCGGTGGTACTTTTACTGTGGCGATCACAGAATCGGGCCGGGTGCTAACGTGGGGTAAGACCATCCACGGCCAACTGGGCCGGTCGGCTACCGGGTCGATTTCGGCCGAGCCCGAAGCGATCAGCTTTCCTGGTTTTACGAACATGAAAATCGTCTCTCTCAGCACGAGCCACGGCAGCTCGTTGCTGGCTGTGTCAGGTGCGTGCCACGTTTTGCTATTTATATATATTTATCATTATATATTTATTATTTATATATAACTATTGCTATTATATACAAGCCAATTTCACAATTTAGTGCATCATACCGAGACCAGAGGTCAGGGTTGTTATGACTCGAGTTATGACTCGACTCGAGTCGCGATTCTCAAAATACGGAAATAACTAGACTCGAGTCAATTTGTGTATTGACTCGAGTCGTTGCGCATGACTCGGACCAAGTCATTTGACTCAAGTCTCAGACGGCCAAGACCGACATTTCATTGTAATCTCGAAGAATAGTAACATAACCTCGCTGTTGGTAAATCGCCTATTGGTACTGGCACTTGAAAATGCGACCAAAAAACTGTTAAAAGTGAGGTAACTTAGTATATTTCAAATGTGAATATCACCAAACAGAGTTGTAAAAAGAGGTTTTAACAAGACTTTAACTCGAAACTGAGCATTCAACGCAATGACTTGGACTCGGACTCGACCCCCTGCTCGCTGACTTGGACTCGGACTTTACTCGCTGATGAAGTAAAAATGACTCGACTTGACTCGAGTCAAAACTATAAAAGTGAGATTCACTTGTGACTCGGAGCCTTGTGACTAGGTTCCAACCCTGCCAGAGGTAGATTTCGTGAACTTACACTGCTTCCTGAAATGAAAGTTATTAGACTGCTTCTACTTCTACTTGATATTTCAGTTTTTCAGGCAAAACCAAGCCTGAAATGCCTACTTTTTTGTTTGCTTGGAAATCGCCACTTGTACCTCTTCCAGGCAGCACTAGGGCCTAGAATAGCTACCGTAAACCGGGGTAACTTTGGACATTTTCAACAATTCCGCTTTGTATCTTGGAAATGCTGGGGTGTAGGGGAGGCATGTTTTGTGTTTTTTAGGGGTCATGAGCATAGATTAGATTTACCTAATCCAAAATCTTCATGGTCATAAATAAGTACCTTATTTTTGTAAATTATCCGTGTCCAAAGTTTTCCCTGCATGTGGGGTAACTTTGGACAATGTAGTTTTTCGTATGCCTTTACACTCAATTGTTTATGAAACCTCGTAAACGAGGCTTATTTGGTAAGAGTTGATGAGAGCAGTGGCTAAAACTGAAACAAAATAGTATATGTCTGGCCTATTGTATGATTTTTACCTAATCCCCCCCCCCCAAAAAAATAGGTAGTTTATGAAGGCTAATGGGTCCTTATTCATCTCTTATCTCAATTTTCCCTCATGCCTTCGCCAATTAGGACTTGTAAATAACGTATGGTGATAAGGGATATCCCACTGGCAGTGTCAGCAATCGACAGCGAACGTTAAACATGTTAACGTGATTTATTGCCGATTTCAAATATATTACTGTTCTTTAAAAGATACACTTTCCCTTTCCTATCTCCTCTGATGGATATATTTGTCGTAATTTACGATATTACAATCTCTCAGCTCATTGCCTACCCATTTTTTCATATTCTGGCAAACTCTAATTTATTAACCTTCTCATTCCATTTTAAAAAGCCATCAGGTCGGTAATATGGAATACAGTTGGCCATACACTTTGACACAGTTGAAGCAGCCACTTTCCAGAGCTCTAAATATCACATTTTCCACTGTCCAAAGTTACCCCGTTCTGTTAAAATTTGACGGGGTAACTTTGGACATCACATTTTCTTGTATTGATCTAAGGGTGAGCCCACTGAGATTTTTGCCATGGATTAAGACTGCTTAGAGGTATTTGCTGCTAAGTTTTCAATCTATGAATCACATGCTATCTATGTTTGGTTGTAAGAAGTTTAATGCCCATTAATTTTGATGAAATTGACTCCCGCCATTAATTTATAAATATTGGGTCAAGTTTATCCGGTAGTGAAATGAATCCACCTTCTATTGAGATTACTTGTGGTGCTGTTGCCACATGAAAAAGAATTGGACATCCAGCGGCAACCCTTTCCATCAATAACCATTTAAATCTTTTACTGCTTAGTGTCAAAAGTTACCCTTAAGTATAAAGTTACCCCGGTTTACGGTACTATTTTAGTTCCGCGAGAATCGAAATGAATAATCGGCAGTTTAATTACCAGTCGTGTAATGTTCGTACCATTGTTGCCGGCCGTGGAAACGCGTTGACTTGATGCTGAAACGGGATATGACGATCGATATTATAGCATGAGTATGAGTGTTGTTTTGTGAGAAGTAAACTGATCCAAAACCGTTATCCTGGCCGCAGAAAAAAATCTGGAGCGGAATGAAGCCCACCTAGCATCGTAATACGAATCAGAATTTAATCTTTGTTTTATAGGCGTTGAGAAAAACGAACAGGATTTGGAAACGAAATTTCGGAACAACTGGGACACCAACACATGGCGCGAAGAAGGCAAAAAACCGCAATAACGATTCGTTTGATAATTGTAGATTGTTTTATCGTCGCAATGCTTCGTTACCTACCTTTTAAATACTCGTTTTCCGTACATTGAGACATTGTCACTAGAGCATGCCCGAATCATGTATGGTCTGCAGCCTCGGCGCAGAACTCGTTATACACAAATAATATGAAAATACACAACATAAATCTCTTAAGATACACATGTACGGCACATTTTGCAAACTGCGTTCTGTAGAGTTGATTTTCTTATCTGGCGTACCACATTGTGGGAATTATGGCAGATACTATTTTTGTAATTACGGTATGTGGTCTACAAGCTTATTTCGCGATTTGCGAATGACGATAAGCATTTTGCATTCAATGCGCTCCAGCGTAATTTGTAATTACTGTGCGTTTTGTATAGGCATTTTCCAATGCGTGTGTGTGAGTGCTTTGCATGTTCTTCGAAACTACACCGCGGTCACGATCCCTCTATTCTCTCTTGTTACTTGTGAGTACTAACACTTGAATTGCGATTATTTCCAACGCCGAATTGGGCTATCGCTTTATATACGTACGACCATAACTCTGCACTATTCAAACGCAATATGTCTTTTAAGTCCAAAGATATTCTATTGTTCAACGAGTGTATGATTTGCTAAACATTTTATGCTGGCGGAGTAGGTGATTGATCGGATTTTTTGTGAAACTCATGACGAAGGTGTAATTATATAACTATATGCGTACCACGGTTAGATATGATGTCGGCAAAGCAGTATTGTGATTGGTGCGGTGTTCTTATTTCAACTACCTTTCTTGTTTTGTTATATGACGACGATTGCGTGTTGCCTTTTATGTGATTGCAGTTCATTTTGTTATCCTGTAAGACTGTAATGAAATATTGCTTCCCTTTACAAAAAACTCGATTTCAAGGACTGTCAGTCTCTTGTCGAATGAAGACTATTGTGGTGCTGTGGCTTGCTAGCGTAGAATATTCCCAAGCTTGCCCTGCCCCTAATATGGAACATTTTATTGTCAATGTTAAGGAGATAACCAATTCACAATGCGTGTAGCTCAGCGGGTATTCTAGCGTACGCAGGATGACATTCCTAACGAGTTCTGATTCGGCGGATACTTAAGTCGGTTCGTGGACACATGAGTATGTACCGATTGGCATGTGGGTTTAATTACGGGTTACGATTGGATTTATGATTAGGTGAAGGTATATATAAGGTTTAATTTCAGGGCTATGTTTTGGTTTAGTGTAAGTATTATAAAGTTACATGTTGATGTGACGCGTGCTGTATTGTCCCATGCTGAACTGTCTTTTTCCATTGTGTCGCATGCTCATATGTGGTGGCGCATCTCACGGTTCAGGTCCGAGGCCACAAAGGAGAAAACTAAGGCGGCGGCAGCGAATCGGAGCCCATAGAGCGCGTTTGCCTACGAGTCATATGAATAGAACATGCCTTATTCAGCTCAAACCTCGCAACATTGCTAATATAAGCCAAGGACCGTTTCCCGGTACTAATGTGTAGTCGCCGGGCACAACCTCAACCAATCAGGGAATGGTATAGTCTAGTATATGGTATAGTCTACAGTCACAAACTCCTGAACCGGATCTGGACAGTGGATAACCTCTGGTCTATGAGCAAAGCTTTGCTAGTGTGACGTCATAACTCATTTGAAACCCACTAGCTGGCGGTAAAGAGCGTCCGGAATTTGGGTCACCGAAATATGGTAACCCTAGACTCTAGGGTTACCATATTTCGGTGACCCAAATTCCGGACGCTCTTTACCGCCAGCTAGTGGGTTTCAAATGAGTTATGACGTCACACTAGCAAAGCTTTGCTCATAGACCAGAGGTTATCCACTGTCCAGATCCGGTTCAGGAGTTTGTGACTGTGTGTTGTGTAATCGGGACCGGAACCACATTTTTTCAGCCCCTTCCCGCCCAAATAAACAATGATTTTGAGCCCACCATAGGGTAATCGATACAACTTCTGGGGGTGGGCTTGCTATATGATTTTGGTTTCTATATGCATCTGGTCGTTACATTTTTTGAATGAATTCTGTCAATAATATTGGTTGTTCCGTATAATACTACATAGTTACTACTCTCCGCCCACATGATCAGAGTTAGCGGTGGTTGGTGGAAGATCATTAGTTAGAAAATACAGGGATCGTAATTGTACAGCGTTAAGTCATGTTCAGTTCATGTACCACCGATAAAATTGTTTATCAGCCTTATGCCGGTGCGCACCACGGAGCTTTATAAACACCCCACATCTAGGGGTTTCCAACCTTTTGTGGTCGCGACTCCATCTCCAATTTGAAAATGTTCCTTGGCCCAGATCAAAATTTGACGAGCTGATTACTTAAAGAAGTCGGCACCTTTGTCCAGAATGACTCACGGGCTATTTTGGAAGCTGAGATTACATTCAACATGTTCACGAACCCCAGAATAAAGGCAAACGACCCCCACGTTTGGAACCATTATCTTTGAATAAAGCATTTAAACGGCCTTAACGATCTCTAGGAATATATCGTTATCCTATATTTGCAATTACAATTAGGCTTATTCCAGTAAATGAAGGTTGTTTTAATTTATATTTTATTGCAGTTTTTTCGAAAGTGGTAGCCCCCATATTAAAACCAATAAACGTGACAGTAAATCGCGCGCAGCGCGAAGAAAAATATCATTTATCAGCACAAATATTTCCGAAAATAATGTTTTTATGTTGCATTTACGAAAAAATTAGGAGCCTACGTCAAGTCTTCAAAATTCCGGACATTTGGCATATTTTAGAAATTCCTCCCGGACGCTAGTCTGAACAGTGAAATTCCGGACATGTCCGGGAAATTGCGGACGTATGGCAACCCTAGTATAGTCATAGTCTATAGCAGGGGTGGCCAACCTGCGGCCGCAGAAGGAAATTTGTGCGGCCGTGGACACGTGACAAGGAGTAGTCTATGGTATCTGACACCCACCTTGGCCTAGGCGATGTAAAGAGGAGGCATGCACACTGAATGAAAGTAAAGAAGATAGTATAAAAAAAGAAAGCGACAAGAAAAATAGGGCGGCATGTCATGGGAAGCGAGATCGATAGGTCAGTCGTGGTCCGGTAATCTTGAGGATGGACTGCAGGGTAGAGTGGGGTAAAACGCCCAGGCGAGGTAAGACGCCCACCATCAATATCACGGAACAAAACGAGCATTGAATGCGTCACAGTATCACAAATATTGCCGAATGGTCAGACGATACTGTCACTTTGATTTCTACACCAAGATGAAGATTTTAATGTTTTATGAGATTTTATGAATTTTACACATATTCTCACCAGAAGATAGCCTTTTACAATCAAGTGAAATGTCATATTTAACGGATGCTACAGATGCAGATAATTTATGATAAAATCGGTCAATCAGATCGGCGATTGCATATATATTATGCTATCAATTTATTATCCTATTTACCGGTAGAGCTGAGTGAAGTGTCTTGAAAACGGGAGGGCCCGTAATGATTAAACATCTTCGGGCGGGCGGAACCGTTGATATGACTTCGTTACATGATGTTATTTCGTGACTTCCAGTCTGCTATATCAAAAAATATAGAATCGCCCAAACGTAGGCTTCTAAACTAAGAGACGCACACGATTTCAAATTGGTATTTCTTCACTTGCATAAAATTTTTCCCAGCGGCATGGTATTTGTCTTGTGAGGTTCAGATTGCAAAGACAGGAACATTCGGCGCCAGTCAATTTAGGCGCCTATGGACAATTAAACCTCCTATGTATTTTGTATAGCCTATACAAACGAATTCTTCGGTCTGCATAAAAGGGCATATACCTTTTCGGCCAAGCTTTTCTCGCTGCCGATCGTTCTGGCACACTTCTTGGAGTCGCATGTTATATGGCCTAAAACTTGATTGTATGCCTTGGTGGGCGCTAATGGCCCAATACCCAATCATATAGAAAAACGGCAACTTGAATTCGCGCGCAGCGCGAAAAAATTTTGAAAAAAATTGCATAAATTTTCAAAAAATACTCTATGATTTATGCTAATTCACGAAAGAATTTTGGGCCCCCTTCGAGCTCGCCCCCCCAATTGGGGGGTTTGGGGTGCGGCACTTACGGTGCTGGGTAAAACGCCCCACCCCATAAGTCCAGTAAATGTGGACAGAGTAGTCGTTTATAGGTTCATCAAGAATGCTTTCTCGGAGAACGCCACTCCTATGAAAATTGCCATTCAGCCGTGGAATATAGGCTATTCCTCCTACTAAACAAGATATATCTCAAGAAGTTGCGACTTGTTTTTTGATTTTCATAATCAGTTGGCATTTCTGGATGAACTTTGTTTTTAAAATATCCGGTATGTCATGATGAGGCAGAGAAGCATGTATAGGGATTAAATATTTATCGGTTACTGAGTGGTATGCCATATTTAGTAGGGTATAATGGTGTAAAAGCCGTTGGAGGCGTTTTGCCCCACACATGAAACGAAACGTCAAATTGGTGGACATAGATGAATGATAATTTTAGATATGATAATTGATACTTGGATTTTCCATACGATCGTGGTAGAGCGGGGACGATATCTCGCGTGCAAATTCCGAAATTCAACTCGTTTCGACCAGTTTGGTGGACATTATGACGTTTCCCGCTTGGGGTAGGCGCCCTGCCCCACTCTACCCTATTTATTTGATAGTAATTGCTTGTATTTCGACTTGAATGTGGACATGCTCGTCGACTGTCGGATGACCGGCGGGATACTGTTCTACACATCAGGTCCGGCATATTTGATAGAGCGATGATCTTTTCGGTCGATCATATGATCTTTGAACGACGTGGACGCGCGTGTGTTGTACTTGTGCGCTTTTGATTCCGAGGTAAAGAAGTCATTGAAATATTCGGGGCAACGACCGCAGTGGAAATGATACATAAACTTGGCGGTTTCTAGTTTCCGCATATCTTCTATGTTTAGGACGCCGAATCTCTTCAGCTGCGACTTGTTGGATGGGCAGCCAGGCCCCTTTGGGGCTCTAGCTATGATTCGGAGTACTTTATGTTATAGTTTTTGCAGTGGCTTGAGTGCAGTTTTACTGGCAGCCCCCCAACAGGGGATGCGATAATGTAACTTCGATTGGATTAAGTATCAGAAGAACCCATGCTGGCATGAAGCGCCTAAGACTGTAGAACAGGCCGCACTTCGGTGATAATTTAGTTTCTAGGGACCTAATATGACTCTTCCAGGAAATGTTCGAGTCCAGTAAAACCCCGAGATATTTGTCATTATCTGTGTTGGAAACGGGCTGACCAGCGATATTAACGGTTAGGTTATTTTTTGAATTGTCAGCAATTGCGATTTCGAGGCGTTCATGCAAAGGTTGTTCTGGGCCGTCCACTCATACCATACGTGGGTTCGAATTTCGAATCACGCAGAATCGTTAGGGTCTATACTCTATATGGGATCCTAATCTTCCTTGCGCAATGTACAAATTGCACATTGCATAGCCGCTGACTCGTCAAGGTTTAATACGAGAGCAGGTAGCACGAAGAATGTCGCTCCTGGAAAATGACTTCACCAATATCGAAAACCCGTGAAACACGAGCGGTCTTGCCTATATTTTATGCCTCGTCTTACTTATGGGTTGATACAGTCCCTCTGCTGTACCAAATACTACCTCTCTATAGCGGCTCACAAACACGACGATAACAATTCAAAGATATTATTTATTATCTGATTTTAAAAAGGAGACTCTGAAAATACGAAAAATTATGACAGTGCAGCAGAGATATGAACAGAAAACGATCGTTTACGAAAATATGAAAGCACGGATATCGCGTCTGAGGTCAGAAAATATAAAATATTCAACATGGCAGGTTCGAAAGCGCGTGTACAAATACCGTACAGCAAACATAATAAAACCGGCCTTCGACAGATGCAACGGAATTTATAGCAATGCGAGACAGGGCACCGGTATGAATTCGTCACGTATTCGCTACCGGTACACGGTCGTCATGCAGACTTACAACCAAACTACTGGTTTAGTGAGTGGTTTAAGCTCTACTTCTAGTGGCAGATTTAGAAAGTTAAGTAGTCCTTCCAGTTGCGCATATCAAAAGATAGTTGCTGGACAACCAAAATCAATTGTCGTTTGGCGGGAAGTATGACACCATAGTTTTGTTGTGTGATGTCCTTGCAGCCATTGCTAGCTCAGAGTCATCACTACTGAGCGTGATGCGAACGGAATTATGTACTATATAGTAAACTTTCGTATATAAAATAACGATTTCATTTTGATAGTGGTAAGTGTGAAAAGTTTTATATAATCACTGAAAACTTCAGCTGATCATTAGCTCTTGTCGTCCGACATTAAAAAAGGCGTCGATTCCACTTCGACATTGCCTTCACAGTTTGAAGACACTTCTGTTTTAGGTCCGTGTTTCTAATTAATCCTTCCTCCGGCGTGGGCGAGCTACTGTCCGCAGGCGCCTCTAGTATAGTCACAATACCTGAAGTACCGGCGTCTGTGTCGCTTTGATTTGAGACATCTTCCGATATCTCTAGCTGCGAATCAGACCCTGTACGCGCGCCGTCATCGTTACTATGATAACCGTGATCGTGTCTGACAGCGTCCATGGTCACGTTGCCGTCGAACGCGCGCGTCACCATCTGCCCGCTCGCGTTGACGCGCGTTACCTCGCGCTGACTCGCGTCGGTGCTCATTTTACGCGCGTCGACCGGGATAATATGGCAGAATTCGCCGCCGCGAACCCATCTCCCTATCCCGAAATGTCTCGAGTCCATGATAACGTGCATCGGCGCTCCGTTTATGCCCGGATAACCCCCGTTGGGTGTAACGTATTCGAATCCAACTGGCGACACTGGGTAAGAGTGGTAGCTTGATGCGTCTCGGCCTAGGCTGGAATGGTTGCTGTGGTGGCGAGAACAGTGGCATTTCGTGTCTGTGGGAGAGTGGTTGGCGCTGCAGGCTTGTGTGGAGACGTGTGTCCGCTTGGGCTTAGTTTGGACATGACGATGTGGTCGCATTGCTTCCCGGCGCTGTACCTGAAATGAGATAGTATTAACCGTATTAGACAAAGCTACCCAAACGTATATCAACGCATGGGTACTCGAAGTAATCAGTGTTGCGTAACGCCGTAAGCAGAGGTGGTCAAAGTAATCAATGTGGGTAATCAAGTAGAAGTAACCTCGCCAATTTCTACGGAAGTAAAAGTAGAAATAGCGATTTACAAGTAAGTAAATAAGAAAGTTATCTAGGCCTAATAATGTAGTACATTATTGACCACCTCCAGTATTTCACATATACACAGATTCACATATATACTTCAAGTGTTTAGAAGCTAATAAAGAAGTAAAACCCACCCTGTTGAATTCCCGTGATTGGCCTTGGACGACGGCGTCGCCTCGCGCTGTTTGGCGGCGCGTTTCTACCAGTAACAGAACACGGTAAAGAGTAGCACCACCAAAATGGCGGCAACGATTATGCCGCTTATGAGGTAAATCATGCTGCGTCTGTGCGATTGGGCGCAGGGCGGGTCGTTCACGTCCGACCTATAGTCGACTGAAACATCAAATGTCGCATGTCAGTTTACTTCCAATCATATTGTATTAACTCGTGTCATTAAAGCAGGATCGGCTTGATATTATGATATTGTATCAATTTACTAACTGGCCTTTCATACAGTGTTAAAGCATTAAAACTGAACATGATGAATTACCATCTTCGTCTTCGTCCTCTTCTGAACGCGACGGACCTTTCGGGATCTCAGTTATGATCATGTTTGAGAATGGAGATGGGCCCAGCCGATTGTATGCCTGCATTAAAAGATCCACCGTTATGGCTCGGAATGAATATCTAGAATCAGTAATAAAATACTTCCACTTCATTAGCCACGACGGCTACTATACACACCGCCTTATGGGTCACTTCCAACATTTCATTACCTGAGTAGCCATGATGGTTTGAGTCTAGACAATACTACAGCACCCAACAGGAATATCGCCTTACCTGCATTTTGACATCGTACTGCGTGCCGTGCTGTAGGTTTTTGATCCTGTACACCGAAGATGGCACAGAGTCGTAGATCTTTTTCACGTAATTTGCTTCGTCGTTGGAGTCAGTTGGCCGGTAGTAGATGTAATATCCGTTGATTCGCGCGGGGGCCATGTCGTACTGAATAGAATATATATTCTTCAGTTAGTTCTTATGTTACATTCTAGAAGAATAGTTGAGGATACGCTAGTTGTCGCTGTTGTTTCGAATTCACAGTGTCTCGACATCTATAGTCTTGGTCATGCCGAGAATTAAGAGCATAAATAAGGTTATAATCTTAACATGATTCCTAAGATGCCGACTTATAGAACGGGCCCCTCTCGTTCTAGGCTTTTGAAAGACACCTCTCACGTTGAACAAATGGTCACTACCCAATCTTCAAAACGTTCCGAGACTACTTTCAATGTGAATATCAATCATAAACAAATCTCCATATATGACTCAGCAAAAT